>NC_089803.1:71536901-71684401 GCF_029633855.1 Hoplias malabaricus | reverse complement strand
CACACACCACTCCACATTAAAAGATACAGTCGCTTCTTACTCACACACACCACTCCACCTTAAAAGATACAGTCGCTTCTTACTCACACACCGCTCCACCTTAAAAGATACAGTCGCTTCTTACTCACACACACCACTCCACCTTAAAAGATACAGTCGCTTCTTACTCAAACACACCGCTCCACCTTAAAAGATACAGTCGCTTCTTACTCACACACACCGCTCCACCTTAAAAGATGCTTAGCGTCGGAATGTAAACAACCAGAGAGAACTGTACTTAGCCACATTCGTAGATGTTCCCTTTAAGAGGGATTTTTCTGTAAAGTTACTATTTTGGAGATGGACATGTTTTTTTTTGGACAGTGAAGATATGTCAGTTGTGTTGTTAAAGATAAATATATTTATGTTAAAGTTCAATAACAGTTGCATGGTTTGATGCACTGTCAACTATTCACCCATCTTCCCTGTGCACTCCGCCGTGAAGACTGTGCCTCAAATTACTTACAATTACGCAAATAAGTAAGTGTTTACAGACAAACAATGATCAATCACCAGCAGTTACTTTCATCAGTTTCAAGTTATTTCTGAGAAAACTGGGGGTTTCTATTTTTTAAAAGGAAGGGTACCAACACATTACTCCACATCTGTAAGCAGCTGTTTAAAGCCTCGCTTCCTCAGTGACTGGTCTGTGTCTGTGGGAAATCAGAGACTGAAGGAGCAGAAGTAATAAGAAACAAAAAATATAGAAAATAACATCAGAAAATAAGAACAAACAAATACATTCATTGTGTTAGCCTTATCCACACCGGGCGACACACACTCTCACATTCACTCACACCTATGGACACTTGAGTCTAGAGTTTTGAAGGGTGGAGGGACGGCGGTGCCGAAGGTTCCAGGAGGGAACGTGTAGCTGCTGCAGAACCGGAGCTAAAGCAGGTTCTCCCAGTTTCTGAAAATCTCACGGTGCCTTCCCACAGTCCCATCTCTGACCATCACCTTTATTTACAAAGCATTTCAGGTGTGTGTCGCAGAACAGCTGGACACAGAACATGCACAGACCCCAGGCATTAACACACACACACACACGTCCAATATCCTACTTTATTAGAACAAATGAAAGGTCTATAAACAGATACATTCACTTCAGACATGAGCACTGTCCCTGCAGCGTCTCTCAGGACGGAGACGGTTTAGAAGCAGTGCAGACGACGTGTCCGTTACAAACATGATCCACAACCCCCCCTCACTATAAACCCCTCTGCTGTTTATAACCCGCAGCAGAAACAAGTATCTCTGCTGCGTTCGTTTTCCCGAAGGTTTCCAGTGTTGTCTCTTAACAGCTCGAATGTATTCTGTAAATATGAACACATTTAGAATCTGACGCCTGCAACTCACTCCAAAAAAGTGTCGACAGCGGTGAAATAAGAGGTAAGGGGTTAATAGTCTCTGCGGCAGAGAGAGGGGGCGTGGTCACCACTTTGGTCTGAACTTCGAGAACTCCGTTTCCCATCCACAACACTGCGGTCGACTCAGGAACTCTGGAGACAGCACTGCTGAACGAGCCTGACCTTCCAGCCCCCAGACGGCTCTGCAGCAGAAACTCTCAGGATACCGTGATAAATACAGACCCACGGACTCGGGAGGACTTCAGAAATCCACTGTCATTGAACACAGTCCACTGCCGCATCAAGAAACACACCCTGAGACTTACACAGAGAACACAGTCCTTCGGCTTTATACAGAAACAGAGTTCGCTGGACCCCGCTCAGCTCAGAGGGTCCGTAAGTCCAGATCCGTCTCCTATGGTCGTCATGAAGAGAATCAAATGACAGCGACCACTCACAAACCTGCGGCGCTGAGTCTCCTCAGTTCCCAAACACTTAAACCGTGTCAGTGTCAGGAGCTCGGCACAGAACTCACCTCCGTCAAAAATGTGTGGAGTGGAGTGTGTCGCAGGCGTCAGATTCCGAGTGTGTTTCTATTTACAGAGTACAGCCGTTGTTCAGAGACAGCGCTGGAAATCTTCAGGAGAATCAGCACAACACAGGTCACAGTTTTTACTGCAGTTTACTAAACAGAAACATTCTGTACATGTAACAACAAAAAATAATAATAAAAAAAAGGTACAGAATGAGGACCGCCGCTGAAAATGACAGCAGCTCTGTTCTGAAAAGAAACAATAAACGTTTAGATCAAAATCTCCCCAAAAAATATATTACACTGCGCCTCCAGGTTAAAAGACCCTTTCACACTTATCAGCCACAACACTACACACACATCCTCTTTTCTAAGCTGAAAGGACAGAGTGGAGGAAGGAGGTTATATTTAATGCTGTGTCAAACAGCTCAAAAACGATGGCTGTAAACTAAACTTGTACCCAACAGTCTAGAGTTTAAAGGGTTAAACACATCAGAGCCCCGCACACAAGCTTCCCACTGTCAAGCTCAGGACAAACAGGTGTCTCCTGGTGTCCGTCATCCCCCTCTGTCTGAAACTGCCCAAGACACACAGCCGTCCTCGTCCACCGTCCTGCGTTTACACCGAGGCGTGTTCCTGGCCCCCAGGCCGTCATCCAGCGCTGCTGCGTCACACAAACATCCTCCTCGCTGCCCAGAAATCCCAGTCCTGTCTAAAACGACCTAGAGACAGAGAGAGACAGAGAAAGAAAGCATGTAACCCCTGTGAGACAGAGCTGCACAGTTTGGTTTAAACAAAGCTGGGCAAACAAGCGGCCCGTGACTAAACGATGATCAGATGTTTGTGTTGTTTCTGCTGACACCACGAGAGAAAGCAAGGAGGAGGAGGAGAGAGGAGAGAAATGTCAGAGCGACACATGGAAGTCAATGAGCATGGAGACTCCCTTATTTGGAGATCAGAGAGCCTCCCGAGACTCGAGCAGTCGTGTTCACGGACAGGGTGGACCCTCTTATGGCCTTTTTTTTCCTTAAAAGAAGCCCCTCCAGTGCTGAACCCCAGGGTCCATTTACACCTGGATATGAGAATGATGCGCCCTCATTTCCGACCCCTACAGAGGGGTCTATATTTCTTTCTCTAGCCATCATTAAAACTTCAGACCTTCTCTAATGTGTGTATTCCCTCTCCCACAGGTTCCTATGGTGCTTTTCCACCTACTCCACTCCACTCTGCTTTTCCCCTCCTCCACTAGGTGAATCAGGTCCTGGTTCTGGAAGCGGGTTCTTGTTTAGTGGCTGTTCTCTCGTGGTTCAGAGCGAGGCGAGTAGGGACTAAACCGTGGCGTGTAAACCTTGCAGAGCGCTGATCGTCCAGAGAGAGTCGTCACTCTACGCCACGCAACGCAGACGACCAGCACCAACTCTCCATCTGTAAAATCTCCAGCTGCAGCAGAGATCACGTTTGTTTTTATCCGACTCACGACGGCAGCTCGTAAAATGACGCCGTGGTCTTTTGAAGAGGTTCAAACGCTCCATGGATCGGTGGCCGACTAAGGACCCATTATTGTGAAGTCTAACAGTTGTGTAACCCACGTAGGGAGAGCAGAGAGTCGTTACGGTTTCAGAGGTCGAGGTGTTGGTTGGTGTTATGGCGTTATAAACAAATGCAGGTTTGTTCAGTGACAACACAGAGCTGCAGCAGTAAACAGAGTTAAATCGCTTCATTAAACAGTCATCGTTCGCATCGTTCAAACACGCTGTCGCCTGATTGGTCAGTGAGCTACATTTTGGAGCCAAAAAAGCCGAGACAGACGTGCATCAGCCTCTTGACTATTTATATATAAACCTGTGAATCTGGGCAAGTTACAGCTCATAATTATCTCAAAATTAACCATTTACTGTCTGTTTATTATGGAGTTTAATTTATTAATATAATAATTAACTTTTATGGCAAATTTCTGAATAAAACAGTGAAATTAAACTAAAAATAAAGTAATATAATAATAATAATAATTTTTTATTTGAAAGCGCCTTTCAAGTGACCCAAGGACACTGTACAATAAAAAATAAAAAATAAAATAAAATAAAAATGAAAATAAAAAAGTAAAAAAAAAAAGAAGAAAGTCAATAAAAGGTAAATGCACATACAAACATAAAATGACCAGAGAGACATATACATAGTATCATCCATATGCTAGTTTAAAAAGATGAGTTTTTAGTCTGGTTTTAAAAACATCTACAGATGAACAAGCTCGCAGTTCGTCAGGAAGACTATTCCACAGCTTTGGACCCGCAACACAAAACGCTCTATTTCCAGAGGTGCTTAGCTAGAAGGTAGAATGATACGGCAATGTAACTATAATATTTTTATAATTTTCCTGCATTTTTAAAGTTATTTTAAACAAGTGAGTGTTAATCTTCATTAATTCTTCTTTAATCTTTTTTTGATTAGTTATTGATTGATTGACAAGTGTGAGGATGGTTTGCACATTTACTTGCATTTCTCTATGTTACCACACGGTGTCACCAGTCTGCGCTCTCTCCACAGAGTCTTAAGGCTTTGCACGAGTCAAATCCCGCTTAAATATAGGCTCATTTTTACGCAAATTGTTTTTTTCTCAATCATAGTTTCTGCGTGAGATGTTACGTGTGCACGTTTCAGACCTTTAGAAACGACGCCCCCGGTCGCTTTTGTCAGATTATTGTTAGGGTTTTTAGGAGATAAGGATTCACCCGAGCAGAGACTTGGAGCGTGTGCTCATCCCCATCATCCTGCCTTCGCTACTGGCTGCATTTCGGTGGCTCCTCTTGTGCGAGTCCAGGTAGACCCTCTTGGCAAAAGCCCGGCCGCATATGTCGCACGCATGCAGCGCAAAGTTCTTAGTGACCTGCACTTTGGTGCGGCACTGCGCCTCCTCCGTTTTGACGGATCCGTGAGAGTTCTGGACACATGGAGAGTGGCTCCTGCGTGTTACAGGAGGTGATGGAGGGCGGGGCCCCTGTGCG
This sequence comes from Hoplias malabaricus, assembly GCF_029633855.1. Lineage (NCBI taxonomy): Eukaryota > Metazoa > Chordata > Actinopteri > Characiformes > Erythrinidae > Hoplias > Hoplias malabaricus. The sequence goes on along the minus strand of NC_089803.1, from coordinate 71,679,479 downwards.
ACCACGACTGGAGGTGAAGTTGTGGAGCACTCTGCCCTCCGCGAGCCACGTGACGGAGCAGGTCTGTGGCAGCCGTTGACCTCCTCTTTCACGTGGCTGCTTTTTTCCAAGCCTCCGAGCACCACCTCAGCGGGCTTCTTCACAGACTGGGTCTCCAGGGCCGGCAGGATCTTGGCCAGGTAGGCGGAGTTCTTCTTGTGGACCACGCTGATGTGGCGCAGGACGTCCCTCTTGCGCCGAGACTCGTACCGGCAGAGCGTGCAGCGGTAGAACTTGATGAAGATGTCGCTGCCGTTGTCTGTGTGCAGCTCGATGTGTTTGTTCAGGTTCTGGCGGGAGCTGAACTGACGCTTGCAGAGCTTACAGAACAGCTGCCTGAAGTCGAAGCCCACAGAGAGCCTGGGCTTGCGTGTCAGGGGGGCATCCACGTCTTCCTCTCTGGGCCTCTTGAGGTGCTTGTGGTCGGCCTGTGGGGAGTCGGGGGTGTCCGGAGGATCTTGAGGCTTCTGGGCGTCGGAGGAGTCCGAGGACGGGCTTCGGGATGTGCGGATCTTATGAACGAAGCGCATGTGTCTCTGGAGACGCGCCTGCGTGCTGTACGTCCTCTTACAGAGGAGACACTGGCAGGTGTCCAGGCTGAACTGAGGATGGGTGGAGGGGGCCTTAGGGGCAGGGAATGGAGGCTTGTGGGGGGTGGTTGTAGACTCCAGCTGGACTGGGGTGGTGCCTTTGTGACAGAGACCTTGATGTACTTCTTCAAAGTGGCTGCAAAAACTAGCCTCGTTTGCCAGGGTTTTAAAACAGAACGGGCAGCGAGTGCCCTCAGGTCCCGGGGGATATACCTGACCCGTCTGCCTGTCCTTCACCACAGACAGCAGACTGATGGGCACCGTCTGAGACTCTATGAACTTGCGCAGCTCCTCCAGCCATCGTTTGTGCATCTCGTGGCAGTGGCGGCGAACGCTACCCCGGGAATTAAAATCCTTGCCACAGAGGCAGCACATCATCGTCACGCCGTCTGTGCCCCTGCTGATCACCAGCTCGTCCATGTCCTCACACCATTCACTTTCTTGCTCTTCGCTCTCCTTCAGTTTTACTCCACCCTCTCCTTCATCCTGCTCTGACACATGCTCCTTAATTTCTCCTCCTTCTTCTCCGTCCGTGTCATGGCCTTGTCTCTGTAGCTGGGGTGGCTTCCATCCGTCCGCACTGTGGTTAGAGCTGTCCCCTGAAAACGCAGCCTCCAGCTCGTCCTCTTTAACCAGATGTTGGAACACAGCGTTCTGGTTGCCCTCTATGGGCTCCAGTCTCACCCCATAGTCCTGTCTGTCCGGAGGGGGGTACATGACGTCCAGGAGCTCTTTACCAGAGAGGCTCCGCTTGCCATCTCCCAAGTGCTCTACAAAAAAAAGAGACAAAACATTTCAGTTAGTCTTTATAAAGTCATCATGTCCTACTCCAGGGCTGGAAGGACTTGGGGCACTTTACAAGCACTGTTTATTGTAGACTCAGAGCACAGGTGACATTTGGGAGGAGCTACGGTGGCATTTGCAACCCCCCCACCCACCACTAGGGGGCAGCGGAGTGGTGCTAAACAACAATTAATGTTTCTCTCCCAGCTTTCCTCAATTTCAGATCAAAATGGAGCTTTTTCAGAGTGGTCAACGTTCCTGACACACACACACACACTAAACAAGTCTCAAAGAAAGAGGAAAAACAAAGAAACGCTGAAAATCATAGAAAATATGAAGCAGCAAGGCATGCTGGGAGCTCCCTAATGAGTCTCGGCTCCTCCCAGTCATTGGACACTTGTACCGCCCCCTAATGGTTTGTGCTTTTAACAGTGAAATGCTGTACTTTTTTACAGTAAAGAGATTTAAAAATTAGTGTTTTGACTGATAAGTATTCACTGTATTTCACTGTTACAGAGTCAGTTACTGTCATGGTTTTAGTTTTTTTACAGTGTACACCACGCAACGCAGACGACCAGCACCAACTCTCCATCTGGAAAACCTCCAGCTGCAGCAGAGATCACGTTTGTTTTTATCCGACTCACGACGGCATCAAACTTTTAGCCTCTCGCTCTTCTGTTTTCTGCTTCTCTCCAGTCTCAGTTCTGGAGCTGTTATGTGGATTTGTTTACAATATTCTGTATCGCCCCTTTAATCATGTTAATCACGTGTTTTCTTTTATTGCACTGTTTTAATAGTTATAAATGGCTTTTATGTTTTCTTTTCCTATTTTAGCTCTTAATTTGACAGCTTTTTACTGTTTATTTTGACTCTGTAAAGCACTTTGACTTGCCCTGGTGTATGAAAGGTGCTGTATATTAATAAACTTGCCCTTGTGAATTCAGTTCCCTAAAATAGTGCAATATACAGTGAGTAATCTAGGGAATAGTGAGCAGGGGGCGTTTTCAACACCGCCCAGGAGTCAGAGTTCACTAAGAGAGAAACAGGAAGTGTAAACACTGTTACACCACATGGCTTTTACGAGGAATTTATCAAGGAAAGCGGGTAATGTCTACCATTCTGTATATTTTCAGTGAAGGAGGGTACGATGCGGACGTTTGCAGACCTCAGCGCCGGACGCCGATGGCAGAATGAAGTGATAATGTAAACACTGGACCTGAATACATAACGTAGAATAATTTACTGCTGTATACACCAAGCCCAAGTCTACTCCTCAGTGAGATGGTTCGTCCAGAGCCTTGTGGTCATTAAGAAAAACACCTTTGTGAGACACTGACCGTCCGGATGCGGCCGCTTGGAACAGCAGTAGAACTCCTTGTGCCTGAATAAATTCGGAAGGCCGCGGAAGAGGCTCCGACAGAGCTTACACTCAAATATGGTGTCCACCTCCTTCAGCAGGATGTGTTTCAGCTGGGTAGTACCTGCGGAGGGGCAGAAGAGGGCAGTATAAGAACATACAGAGTGTGCGGAGAGGTCAGAACAGGTCCACACTGGTCCTCCAACTCCTCCATGCAACACATACCCGAGCGAAAACACTCTATGATCTGCTGGATGCCGGACTTGGAGGTCTTCATGGGCCTCTGCAGCAGCGGGGGGTCTCGAGGCTCCGTGGAATCCACTGGAAACACAGAGAAATGAAAGCGATGAGGGAGCCGCAGCTGAAGGCGTGTGGTCACAACATGTGACGTCTCGGCGGGACGTGGTGCGGGGGCCACTGTTTCACGTGGAGCACTGTGATCAATCAATCAATCAATCTGACATTGTTTGTACAGCACCTTTTAGACAAGTTCAACTGTGATTACACTGCTTTACAGGGACTTAAAAAACACAATTTAAAAATGAATTTAGAGTCTAATACATGTCTGACTGATAAGACAAGAACAACAGATACATCATTCATTTATTCATTCATTCATTCATTGTCTGTAGCCCTTATCCAGTTCAGGGCGGCGGTGGGTCCGAAGTCTACCCGGAATCACTGGGCGCAAGGTGGGAACACACCATTCACCCGGAGGAAACCCACACAGACACAGAGAGAACACACCACACTCCTCACAGACAGTCACCCAGAGGAAACCCACGCAGACACAGGGAGAACACAACACACTCCTCACAGACAGTCACCCGGAGGAAACCCACGCAGACACAAAGAGAACACACCACACTCCTCACAGACAGTCACCCGGAGGAAACCCACACAGACACAGAGAGAACACACCACACTCCTCACAGACAGTCACCCGGAGAAAACCCACACAGACACAGGGAGAACACACCACACTCCTCACAGACAGTCACCCGTAGGAAACCCATGTAGACACAAAGAGAACACACCACACTCCTCACAGACAATCACCCAGAGGAAACCCACGCAGACACAAAGAGAACACACCACACTCCTCACAGACAGTCACCCAGAGGAAACCCACGCAGACACAAAGAGAACACACCACACTCCTCACAGACAGTCACCCGGAGGAAACCCACGCAGACACAAAGAGAACACACCACACTCCTCACAGACAGTCACCCGGAGGAAACCCATGTAGACACAGAGAGAACACAACAACAAAAATGGAATATAGATCAATCAAATTAAATCAGCAAATACATTAAAACAATTATAAAAATAATAATAAATATCAATAAATAAACAGGGGTACACTTTATATTAACAATATTTGGTGGATTCGCTCTACAAAGTCTGGATCACACACTCTTCTGAACTGTGTCCCCCCCTCCACAAACTTTTGGCCACATTCACTGCGCTCAGCAACATCCAGAACTATGGTTCTAACGTGGTGAAGCTCACCTGGGGTCCGGCTGGCCTGGTCCGGCCCGGGAACCGTCGCCTCGTGACAGGGGTCCTCTGTCTGACAGGACTTCTCATTGCTCGGGGTCCGCTCCGCCTCCATCTCCTTCCTCTTTGAAGCAGGGGTCCTAAAACTAACACAGAACAACAACACGGTTATTAAACACCACCACCATCACCACCATCTTCTTCATCAAGGTTGAAAGGTTCTCCAGATGTGGAGCTGATGATGGAGCGATTTGATACAAGCGCCCCCTAGTGTCCACTCCTTAAATGAAGTAAAATACTCTTTACCAACAAACTGGCTTCATAAAGGCACTCAATACAAGGCCTGCTCTGCTCACAGCACCGCCACACACTGACCACTACATGGAGACAAAACACAGCTTCACCTCGTGTTGATGGAAGCAGTGCTGCTGGAGTTTTTAAACCCCTCAGTGTTTGGACAGTCCACCGACCAAAAACATCCAGCCGACAGCGTCCTGTGTCACTGATGAAGGACTAGAGGACGAGCGACACACACTGTGCAGTGACAGATGAGCTACTGTCTCTGACTCTACATCTACAAGGTGGACCAACGAGGGAGGAGTGTCTCACAGAGTGGACACAGGGTAACTCCACCTGTAACAGTGATTACACACTGCATGCAACTCACTCCACAATACACACTTCACACTCCACTATACATACACTCCCCCCGTTAAGCGGTGTTTACTCATGGTGTATCGGCGTGTTGTTGTTGTTGTTTGGGACTGAACACAGCTCCGTCATCAGTTCAGACAGATCAGTAGAGTTTGTTCCTTCCTTGTTGCAGCGTCCAGCTCTCGCTGGATTCTTTCGTCGGCCACCGATCCAAGGAGCGTTTGAACCTCTTCAAAAGACCACGGCGTCATTTTACGAGCTGCCGTCGTGAGTCGGATAAAAACAAACGTGATCTCTGCTGCAGCTGGAGATTTTACAGATGGAGAGTTGGTGCTGGTCGTCTGCGTTGCGTGGCGTAGAGTGACGACTCTCTCTGGCTGTACTTGGCGAAGCAGAGAATGGTAGGGATCATATAGTGGGAAAGCATCATAACGCTGAACAGTTTCGGTGACACTGACCCACCACCCACTTCATACCTGCTCTGTGGGGTTCTTGACCATTGAAGAACAGGGGGAAACGTGGCTACAGTCTGTAATTGCAGAACTACTGAGGGACCTGTGAGGTCAGTGGAGCTAAAAGTAAGTGTAAAAATACAGAGGTGACTTTAATGTTGTGGCTGATCAGTGTGTGCTGTAAAAGTCAGAGAAAGGTCGGCACTGCTGCCCTATTAGATTAATATAGGGTTGGTGTACAGTACTAGCGTGTGTGTGTGTGTGTGTGTGTGTGTGTGTGTGGTTATTTACTTCTGAAGCTCCAGGCCCTGATGAAACCACACTGTAATATAACTGTCCCAGCCTTATTCCCATTACAGCGCTGTACATCTCCACCCCACACTTTACATCTCAGTTTATGACTCAGCCCCCGCTCAGAAAATATCACAGACCCTCTTTCCCTCAGCTCTGTTCATCTCTGCGTTCCTTCAATGAGTTCAACACCTTCAGCGTTAAAAGACAACAGCGATACGAGTCTGAACTCTACACCAGGGAACGCCTGCTAAAGAGACACTGGGTTCGTCTTCTTCTTGAGGTTTCACCAGTTTAGTGCTTTTTTCCAGAGCTCTGTACTGACATCAATGGGGTGGGGGAAGGAGGGGGTGGTTTCCTATCTTCCTCCAAAAGTTACATAGTGTAGTTTCCACAGTCCTGAGCCCAGAGCAGCAATGACAGAGGCTCCATTGTCACTGTTGCAGCTCAGTGGAGCATCACGGTGATGGTGAAGCTGTAATTTTAGGGCAAAAATATACCACTAACCTCTCAAAATGGCTTTAGATGTTTATACCTCACACAAAGACCAATAAACTCCTCAGCGCAGGTCTGTTCTCCTGGTTTTAACTGAGTGTTGGAGTGTTAACTGTAGTACAGACCTCCTGAGCTGTAAATAACCTCCTCAGTGATCTGCTGCACTTTCTCACTGTGTTTATTCAGTGCCATGAACGTAAACAGCACTGTGACTCCACCCCCTCAAAGCTACAGCGCTGTGACTCCACCCCCTCAAAGCTACAGCACTGTGACTCCACCCCCTCAAAACTACAGCACTGTGACTCCACCCCCTCAAAGCTACAGCACTGTGACTCCACCCCCTCAAAACTACAGCACTGTGACTCCACCCCCTCAAAACTACAGCACTGTGACTCCACCCCCTCAAAACTACAGCACTGTGACTCCACCCCCTCAAAACTACAGCACTGTGACTCCACCCCCTCAAAGCTACAGCGCTGTGACTCCACCCCCTCAAAGCTACAGCACTGTGACTCCACCCCCTCAAAACTACAGCACTGTGACTCCACCCCCTCAAAACTACAGCACTGTGACTCCACCCCCTCAAAACTACAGCACTGTGACTCCACCCCCTCAAAACTACAGCACTGTGACTCCACCCCCTCAAAACTACAGCACTGACTCCACCCCCTCAAAGCTACAGCACTGTGACTCCACCCGCTCAAAACTACAGCACTGACTCCACCCCCTCAAAGCTACAGCACTGTGACTCCACCCCCTCAAAACTACAGCACTGTGACTCCACCCCCTGAAAACTACAGCACTGACTCCACCCCCTCAAAGCTACAGCACTGTGACCCCACCCCTCAAAACTACAGCACTGTGACTCCACCCCCTCAAAACTACAGCACTGTGACTCCACCCCCTGAAAACTACAGCACTGACTCCACCCCCTCAAAACTACAGCACTGTGACTCCACCTCCTCAAAGCTACAGCTCTGTGACTCCACCCCCTCAAAGCTACAGCATTGTGACTCCACCCCCTCAAAACTACAGCGCTGTGACTCCACCCCCTCAAAACTACAGCGCTGTGACTCCACCCCCTCAAAGCTACAGCACTGTGACTCCACCTCCTCAAAGCTACAGCTCTGTGACTTCACCCCCTCAAAGCTACAGCATTGTGACTCCACCCCCTCAAAACTACAGCGCTGTGACTCCACCCCCTCAAAACTACAGCGCTGTGACTCCACCCCCTCAAAACTGCAGCACGTGTCCAGTGTCTGAAACAAGCCCCAAGCCACAGCTGGACACGGCCTCCCCCCAGAAACCAGCCCCGAACACAACAGGAGCCGAGCCAGCTCTGGAACTCAAGTGTGGACTTCAGCAACTTTCATCATCGACGCGCTGCGTGAGACGTCACTGGTCACGTGAGCGCAGAGGAAGCAGCGTGTAGCTCTCTCTGTGTGTTTGTGTGTGTGTGTGAGAGAGAGAGAGAGACTGACTAACTACTGGATTTCAACTTCTGAGCCCGAACAGTTCTCCCAGTGGTCGAGCTCGTAGTGTTGAGATCCAGTTGAAAAGCAGAACCTAGGTTTTCCATCATTGCATTGCGTGTTATTTACCCGCGTCCTGGTCGCTCCTCGAGCCCGCCTCTGGTGCTACACTGACTCCAGTCCACAGAGAGCCGGAGAGACACCGTGGGGGCTCTAGCTCTGACTCTACGCTTCCAGAACTTCGGAGACCGGTTCGGGTGATGGACACTACTTGGCCAGTTCTGTCTTCGTGGAGGCGTATGTTGTCGCGTGCAGGGTCCTACCGTGGCGTGTGTGTTGCTCCAGTGGCCACCGTCCCTCCTCTGCGTACGGACGCATGCAGCGGTGCCCTCAGACCGGGGGAGCCGAGGCTGGAGATACGGCGGGCGGCGGGACACGTGCTTCCAGTTGCGGGCGGTTACAGCTGTGTGCACGTGTATACAGAGCCGTGAACGCGGGCAGTGGACACGAGGCGCACGCACACACCTCGCACGGCGTACAAAATAAAGCACGCGCTGAAAGAAACAGGATCCTCTCTCCAGTCACAATGCACGATTTGCATCTGCCCCCCTGACCACATTCTTACCGCCCCCCCCAACACGTACAACCCCTTTACCACCTCCCACTCCCCCACCCCCTCCTCCTCCCTCTTTGAAATCTCCTTTACACGGATATAGACAGAAGAAACGAGTACAAAACACATCTTTCACATCGTACACACACTTATATACGCCCCCGCTCCCAAACAACAGCCCCTTGGCCGAGGGTGCGCCGCGTGCCGCGCTAACGCGGCGGCTACGAGGGGAGAAACCCACCGTGCGTCCGGTCCGGAACCGCGGCTCTGGGGGAAGGCGCTGCGCGGCGCTGGCGCGCAGGAGCTGAACCTTTGCGCGGCTCCCCGCCGCTCCAGGCCGAAGCGCCAGCAGCAGAAAGCCGCACGGGGCCGCTGGGAAATCCGGATGCTGCCCGGGGGAGGGTAGACGCTGTGGGGCCGGGGCCGGACCCTGGAGCGTAGCGTCTTCCTCCTCCACAACAAGAGCGAAGCGCAGGCGCCATTTTCTGCTCGAGCGCCCGGCCACGAGGCTGGAGTCTCACTCCAACTCCCCGCTCCACCTTAAACAGCGCGGTGCACTGAGCAAGGGGTGCGTGTTTTAAGGTGGAACGGGCAGAAACCCGGAGAATAAACACGCAAGCCTCGGCCTCTCATCCAAACCCGAGCGGCGCGAGACTCCGAGAACGCGCACTTACCTGCAGAGGGTCCGCGAGCGCTGTGAGGGTCCCCGCGCTGCGCGAGCTGAGTTGATTCTTCACTATAGCTCTCAGCTCACAGTGCGCGCGCACAGCCGCCAACTCTGACACGAGCTCTGAGCTCAGACACTCCCAGCGCTGACCAGTACTGACCCATTAAGAACCAGTACTGACCCATTGCAAATCAGTACTCACAACACTGAAAAGTCCTGAACCATTACAGACAAGTACTGACCCATTGCAAACCAGTACTGACCCATTACAAATCAATACTCACAACATTGAAAAGTACTGACCCATTACAAATCAGTACTCACTAAACAGACCAGTACTAACTCATTACAAATCAGTACTCACTCAACACACACCAGTACTGACCCATTACAAACCAGTACTCATTAAACACAGACCAGTACTGACCCATTACAAACCAGTACTCATTAAACACACACCAGTACTGACCCATTACAAACCAGTACTCATTAAACACAGACCAGTACTGACTCATTACAAATCAGTACTCACTAAACAGACCAGTACTGACTCATTACAAATCAGTACTCACTCAACACACACCAGTACTGACCCATTACAAACCAGTACTGACCCATTACAAACCAGTACTCATTAAACACAGACCAGTACTGACTCATTACAAATCAGTACTCACTCAACACACACCAGTACTGACCCATTACAAACCAGTACTGACCCATTACAAACCAGTACTCATTAAACACACACCAGTACTGACCCATTACAAACCAGTACTCATTAAACACAGACCAGTACTGACTCATTACAAATCAGTACTCACTAAACAGACCAGTACTGACTCATTACAAATCAGTACTCACTCAACACACACCAGTACTGACCCATTACAAACCAGTACTCATTAAACACAGACCAATACTGACCCATTACAAACCAGTACTCATTAAACACACACCAGTACTGACCCATTACAAACCAGTACTCATTAAACACAGACCAGTACTGACTCATTACAAATCAGTACTCACTAAACAGACCAGTACTGACTCATTACAAATCAGTACTCACTCAACACACACCAGTACTGACCCATTACAAACCAGTACTCATTAAACACAGACCAGTACTGACTCATTACAAATCAGTACTCACAACACTGAAAAGTACTGAACCATTACAGACCAGTACTCACTCAGCACAAACCAGTACTGACCCATTACAAACCAGTACTTAATCAATACAGACCAGTACTGACCCATTACCTGCCAGTACTCACCACAGACCAGTACTGACCCATTACCAACCAGTACTCACCACAGACCAGTACTCACTCATTACAAACCAGTACTCACTCAGCACTGACCCATTGCAAAGCAGTACTCACTCAGCACGGAAGAGTATTGACCCATTAAAAACCAGCACTGACACAGCACAGAGCAGTACTGACCCATTGCAAACCAGTACTCAACGAAGACCAGTACTCAGCACAGACCAAACACTGACTCGTACTGAGCAAGCACAGATCAGTACTGACACAACACAGCACAGTAGGCCTACTGACACCACACTGACAAGTACTGATCCAGCACTGCCCAGTATGCAAAATATGTTGGTGCTGCTTGGCAGTTGTTATGGTATCTACATTGCTGGCTTTGGTGTTGCTAGTGTAGCCCTAGTGGTTGCTAAGGTGTTGCTAGACCATTGCTTGGGTAACTAATGGGGTTGCCATGGTGTTGCTTGGCAGTTGCTAAAGTAAATAATGTGGTTGCTGAAGTGTTACTAGGGTATCTGGTTGGCTGCTATGGTATTGTTAAGGTATCTAAATAATTGCTATGGTGTTCTTATGGTATTGTTGCTATGGTGTTACTAGGGTATCTAATGTGGTTGCTATTGACTTGCAAGGGTATCTAAGAGGTTGCTAAAGTGTTGTTGTATCTCAGTTGTTGCTATGATGTTGCTAGGATATCTATGTGGTTGCTATGGTGTTGCTAGGTGAAATTAGTGCTAGTGTATCTAAGTTTTTGCTATGATTTAGCCATGCTATCTATGTGGCTGCTATGGTGTTGCTAGGGTATCAAATGCAGTTGCTAAGGTGTTGCTAGCGTATCTACTATGGTGTTGTTGGGGTATCAGAGGTGGTTGGTGCTGCTTGGCATTTGCTAAAGTGTCTATATTGCTGCATTACTAGGGCACAACACACACTGTGCAGCGACAGATGAGCTACTGTCTCTGACTCTACATCTACAAGGTGGACCAACGAGGGAGGAGTGTCTCACAGAGTGGACAGAGAGTGGACACAGGGTTTAAAAACTCCAGCAGCACTGCTGTGTCTGATCCACTCTACACCAGCACAACACACACTAACACACCACCACCACGTCAGTGTCACTGCAGCGCTGAGAATGACCCACCACCACATCACACCTGCTCTGTGGGGGTCCTGAGCGCTGAGGAACAGGGGGGAAAAGGGAGGGGAAGTATGCAGAGTAACATATGAACTACAGAGTGACCTGTGTGGTCAGTGGAGCTCATCCAGCAGTGCCCCCTGGTTTAACACAAGGAGCCCTGTTTTGAAGATGTAACCTGAAGGTGGATGTACACTGGCTGCATTCCAAAGCTGCGTTTCTCGGCCGCTACGTCATAGAAAGCTATTCCAGTGTGAAAGACCCTTTTTTGCGATTTGAAGGACGCAACAGACATATCCTTCATGGCCAGCACTTACCCACAATTCTACGCGCATACGGCACAAAGGAGAAAACAAACAAAAAAAACTGATCTTCAGAAGTTTCCAGATCAGAGTTTGTTTACCTTGTAAAGTGTAAAATAAATGATTATTTAAAATATTTGTCTTTATACCATATTTAATCAAGTTTACAGTATCATAGAAAACATGTAGTTTGTTTAGTAGTATTTTATTCCAGTAGAACATCTACAATTGAGGGTAATCACAGTTCTCTCTGGCTGTTTACATTCCGAGGCTAAGCATGTTTTAAGGTGGAACAGTGTGTTTGAGGTGAAATAACTGACTGTTGTTTGTACGCTACTTGTACGCTAAATTGTCTGTAAGTGTTTATTCACTGTTTGAATTCCCACAAAAACTCATGTGTAACTCGAGCTGTTTAGTTTTGTAGCACTGGCGCTAATGCAGTTAGCCGTCTCCCGAGTTTGGAGACAATTCCACCTTAAGTAAACCAAAACAGCAAAAATAAGTCAGTGTTACCCCCGTATGGAGCAGGAGTGGAGCAACATCCTCGTTTTGATTCCTGCTTCTCAGTGTTTGGAGTCTCTCCGTTGTCTAAACACCTCTAGATGCCTCTGCCATGAGCAGAGAGAGAGAGAGAGAGATTAGCATATCAGACCGAGGCAGTCACTCATTTACAGACACTGGGGCTTCATAAACACAATCAATTTTGTCTTTGCAACAGATGAGACCTTTCCAGTGATGTCACAATGAAGTCTCCTTTCATTTGTGTGACCTAGGTTATGAAATAGTCTTCATAGGACGGTCCTACTGAGGACATGTACTACCTCGGCTGCAGCCTAGGCTTTGGACCGCAGCTACTTAGTGTTTGTCCTCTCTTGTGATGGAGATAGGTCTAGAGTGCCTCTTCCTCCACCCTTTACACAGCACCCCATCAATAAACACACAATGAGGCAGCTCATAGTTCAACAGGTAAAAAATGTATTTATGCAACATCTGAAATTCAAAACATGGTCAAACTTGAAAATACACATCCACAGAAGTGTAGAGAACACTAGAGAGTAGAGAAGTGTGGGCAGGCGCTGGACAGAGGACACGCTGGACATCTCCCTTTAGGCTGTAGGCATAGGGCTGTATTACAGCACCTCTAATGGGACACTGTGGTAGATTACAGGAGATTAGAATATAAAAATAAGGCCTTGTTAGTGGTAGATATTGTTATGATATTCCCAAAAGCATCAGTGTTCAGTTCCTCTCAGGACGGGAGAGTGTGTTTACTCTGACGATCATGGAGCAGTGACTGAAACCAGAAAAAAATGAAATCAGGACCCTTTGCTGCTTGGTGTGGAGGGAGGACGCAGGTTACCAGGAGCTGGGCACTACCTACACTCCTAAGTTCCTTACACACATGCACAGTAACCCAGAACTTTACTGGACTTTACCTGGAGGAACTGTATGTGTGACCCCAACGGTCCTGTGATGATGTACAGTACCTGTGACACATCACCAAGAGAAACCATTATGTATACTTACCTGTACTTACTCACCTGCATACGGGTCATGTGAGAGGGAAAAGAGTACTATCTCTTGATGCTGAGTTTTACTTACCTGGTTGAATCCATTCTCCACAGAGGGAAGGGGGAACTAGCATCTAGAAGAGGGAAAATATATTATCTAATAAATATTGATATTATGAATGAACGTTAAACATGCCATGGCTGTAACTGAATCTTGGTACAGTTGTTAGTTCATTGTTAATTTTTATTGTGTATGAAACTTGTGTCCAAGATACTTTAACTTATACCTCTTCAGGGAATGGTATATTCTAAGGGGCGGGGCTACCTATATATATACCACACAGGGGTAAAAAAAGGGGAGACTCTGCTAGACCGTAGCGAGAGGAGCATAACCTAAGGGCATAATAAGACTCAATTGATTTAGTTGTCTTTATCCTTTTTGTCTCTGCTTATAGAGAATTTTGTTTTGTTAATTTTTTTGTTCACAAGGAGCGCGCGTGTATATATATTGTAAATAGTAATTTAAAGTCTGGTGTGTAAATAAAGGTGGAAGGGAACCAAAAATCGAACCTCTCGGTGTTATTTCGAGTCGACCTTATAACATCTCGGGCCTCTCGCCCGACTCTACCCATAGAGAACACCTCCCACCATTTCACTTTGCGATGGTGTAGGGGTGAGCTTTATCACAAATGGTGGCAGTGACTACGAACCTGATGACAGCAACCACATACAGTCCACGACAAGAAACGAGAGAGAGGTACGACGCCGAAAAGCGGAGGAGTGTTGTGTAACTCCAATAATAACCACTAGGAGAAGATGGCTCCCAAGAAACCACCAGTCACCCAGACACGGAGTGAAGAAGAGGAATGCGAGTCAACCACCGTCAAAGGGAATACATCGGAGATCACTAACTTACAGCAGATGCTCGAAAGCTTTTTCAGCTCTCAACAGCAGAGAGATGAAGAACTGCGGAGAGAAGCGACGAAGCAAGAGCAGAGGTGGCGTTCCCTACAACACCAGTTCGGCCTTCTACAGGAAGAAGTACGGAGGGGCCAAAGTGGAGTACAACAACACAGGGAAACGGAGCATTCCACAACAGCATCGCACACAATATACAGACCCGCGACTCCGGCAGTAAGTACATACGACGCGATGGGAGAACAATTAAGGACAACACAGGTAGCGTGGCCAAGACTCCCGCAACTTAAAGATGATGATGACATCGAACATTACTTCATAATGTTTGAGCGGTTAGCGCTAGCGGCTAGATGGCCGAAAACGGACTGGGCTTTTCATCTGGTCCCCTTGCTGGAAGGAAAGGCAAGAGCAGCCTACGTCGCCATGAGCGTTGAAAAAATAAATGACTTTGAAGCAGTGAAAGAGGCTATTCTCAGAAAGTTTGAGATTAACCCTGAGACTTACAGACAGCGTTTCCGTAAAGGGCACGTATTAAAGAACGAGACGCCGAGGGAACTATTCACGCGGCTCACGGGACTTTATGAGAGATGGATACGTCCAAAAGACAAGACAAAAGAGGACATTGGACAAACCATCGTTCTGGAACAGTTCCTGAGCGTAATCAATCCAGAATTGAAGAGCTGGATATTGGAACGCAGCCCGACTTCTGCGGAGCAAGCGGTTGAAATGGCAGAAGCTTTCATCGCGGCACGACAAGCCGAGGGAGAGTTCCAGCTCGGAAAGTCAACCTTCAACAAACAGTCCAGTAAGTTTGAGAGACGTGACTATGGTAGTGGTGTTGAACGTTCAAAGCCAGCCTTTAAAATGCAGTGGCATAAGTCCATTAAAAGCTCAGCTGAAAAACCAAAAATAAGATGTTTTAGCTGTAACCAAATAGGACACAAAAGCTCTGAATGTCAATATCCTCCCACTAGCTCTAACCAACTGTGCTACACCCCTGAAAAAGAAAATCCCTTTAGTACACAGGAATGTAATGATGAAACCACAGTAACAGTTAAATTGAATGGCAAACAGTTTAGGGCTTTATTAGATACTGGGGCAAGCCAAACTTTAGTCACACAAGCATGTCTTGAAAACTCTCAATATAGCCTTACAGGTACGTTAAAGGTCAGATGCATACATGGTGATGAGCAGATTTATCCTACAACTGAGGTTAATATATCAATTAAAGGGCAATCCTACCTGGTACGCGTAGGAGTGGTACAAAACGCTCCATATCCCATCATACTAGGCAGAGACATCCCTATTTTGATTGATTTATTGAACTATAAAAATGTAAAAACGGCAGAGGCTATGGTAGTGACCAGGCAAAGCAAAAAAAATTTAGCCAAAGAAAGCACAGAACTTTTTAAGGAATTGCCATATGCTGCAGAAACTAAAAAAAAGACAAGGAGAGATGTAAGGAAAGCTAAAGTTATGGGAACCAAATGTCTGGAGAAAATAGAACTGCCAGATACAGATAACATTAGTTTACCCATTAACTTTGAACAACTCCAAAATTTAGATGAAACTTTAAAACCACTATTTGAAAAAAGCAAACACTATAGTGACATCTCTGATAAAGGTTGCCACTTAGCGATTAAAGATAACAAGCTATATAGAATCACTGATAAAGGTGAGCAACTAGTACTCCCGGTAAGCCTTAGGGAGAAAGTGCTTAAAATGGGACATTCAGATCCCTGGGCAGGCCACTTCGGGCAAGCTAAAACATTCAGCCGCATAGCATACAGATTTTACTGGCCAGGTCAGTATGCAGATGTGATTAAATACTGCAATAATTGCCCGGAATGTCAACTCACTGCAACTCTAAAAAAGTCAGACAAGGTGCCTATGGTGAGCATGCCTATAATAGACATACCATTCTCTCGCATAGCAATGGACGTAGTAGGGCCGTTACCTAGAACAAAAAACGGAAACCGTTACATTTTAGTAATATGTGACTATGCGACAAAATATCCAGAGGCTTTTGCCCTCAAAAACATTAAAACTCGTCAAATTGTCAATGCTCTGATACAACTTATTTCAAGAGTAGGGATCCCGAAAGAGATATTGACAGACAGGGGCACTAACTTCACTTCAAAACAGATAAAGCAAGTGTACGATCTATTAGGCATTAAAAGTATTCACACCACACCATATCACCCTCAAACTGATGGGCTAACGGAACGTTTCAATAAGACTCTGAAACAAGCTTTACAGAAGGTGACGAACAACAACGGTACAGACTGGGACATGTGGTTACCCTATGTGCTGTTCGCGTATCGTGAAGTACCTCAAGCTTCCACTGGATTTTCCCCGTTTGAACTCCTTTACGGAAGACGGGTGAGAGGTCCGATGGATGTTCTGAAAGAAGCTTGGGAAGGTGAGCAGAGTGAACAGAAACTGAACATTTTAACGTATGTCTTGATGATTAGGGACAAGTTGAGTCAATTGACGAGTACTGTCCATGAAAACATGGAGAAAGCTCAAGAACAGCAAAAACACTGGTATGATAAAGTGGCAAGGAAGAGAGTTCTGCAAGTCGGGCAGAAAGTACTTATTCTACTACCCACCAGTGACACTGGGCTTTTAGCCAAATGGCAGGGGCCATTTAAAGTGCAAAGACAAGTTGGAGAAACTACATATGAACTCCACCTGCCTGACAGACGGAAGAAATTTCAGAGCTTCCACATTAACATGTTGAGACCCTGGAAGGAGCCTGAGAATAAGAGTTCGGAGCAGCTATGGATAAGGGCCGTTCATGATGAAGACGAGGTGGCTGAACAGTATTTCCCCACAAGAAACGAAGGTGCCGTTCTTCCAAAGGTGCCCCACTTAACATCACGGCAACAAAATGAACTACTACACGTGGTCCCACCTAAGCTTTTCTCAGATGAACCAGGATTAACAGACGTGACCCAGCATAACATCAGACTCATCAAAGATGAACCGATTAGGCAGTTCAACTGCAGAGTTCCAGCACGACTTGTCCCTGAGTTGAAAAAAGAAGTTGAGGCTATGATCAAAATGGGAGTAATAGAACCGTCAAAGAGCGAATGGTGCAGCCCTGTCGTCTTGGTTCCCAAGAAAGATGGAGGCTTACGGTTTTGCATTGACTTTTCAAAGCTAAACGCCGTGTCTGCTTTTGACCCATATCCCATGCCAAGAGCAGATGACCTAATAGAGAGGCTAGGGAAGGCTACAGTTCTGTCCACGGTTGATTTATGCAAGGGATACTGGCAAGTTCCACTCAGCCAGTCCGCTAAAGAACTGACTGCATTTAGAACACCATCAGGACTATACCATTTCCGTACAATGCCATTCGGATTACACGGTGCGGCTGCAACCTTCCAGAGGTTAATGGACGACATTCTCAGAGGTACGGAGGACTTCGCGGCAGCTTACATAGATGATGTGGTGATCTACAGTTCATCCTGGGAAGAACATCTACAACATCTAGGCATTGTCCTGAGGAAGATCGCAGATGCAGGTCTGACAGCAAACCCCAGCAAATGTCATCTCGCTCGCGAGGAGGTCTCATATCTAGGTTACATCCTGGGCGGGGGCCAAATAAGACCTCAAGTGGACAAAGTTGAGGCCGTGAGGGCAACACCCCAACCTAATACAAAGAGGAGGGTACGTTCATTTTTAGGTCTTGTGGGATGGTACCGCAGGTTCATCCCTAATTTTTCAACTAAAGCAGCAGCACTGACGGATTTAACCAAGAAGGACATGCCTCAAAGGGTTAAATGGACAGAGACCTGTGAGTATGCTTTTAAAGACCTCAAAAATGCATTATGCCAGGAACCAGTTTTAGCCAGCCCTGATTTTTCGAAACCTTTTATTGTGCAGACTGATGCATCAGGTACAGGGTTGGGTGCTGTCTTATTACAGGGGGAGGACGATGAGAGAAAACCTATCCTGTATATTAGCAGGAAACTGTTTCCACGTGAGACTAACTACTCTACCATCGAGAAGGAGGCTCTCGCTATCAAATGGGCGCTTGACTCTTTAAAGTATTACTTGCTTGGACATGACTTTGTTCTAGAGACAGATCACAAAGCTTTGCAGTGGATCCAGAGAATGAAAGACTCTAATGCTAGAATCACACGATGGTACTTGTCATTACAGCCCTATCGTTTTACTATAAGGTATAGAAAAGGTACCCATAATGTAACAGCTGACTACCTGTCCCGCCGCTGGGAAGGCGTTGAGCTTAAGGAGGGGGGTGTGTGATGATGTACAGTACCTGTGACACATCACCAAGAGAAACCATTATGTATACTTACCTGTACTTACTCACCTGCATACGGGTCATGTGAGAGGGAAAAGAGTACTATCTCTTGATGCTGAGTTTTACTTACCTGGTTGAATCCATTCTCCACAGAGGGAAGGGGGAACTAGCATCTAGAAGAGGGAAAATATATTATCTAATAAATATTGATATTATGAATGAACGTTAAACATGCCATGGCTGTAACTGAATCTTGGTACAGTTGTTAGTTCATTGTTAATTTTTATTGTGTATGAAACTTGTGTCCAAGATACTTTAACTTATACCTCTTCAGGGAATGGTATATTCTAAGGGGCGGGGCTACCTATATATATACCACACAGGGGTAAAAAAAGGGGAGACTCTGCTAGACCGTAGCGAGAGGAGCATAACCTAAGGGCATAATAAGACTCAATTGATTTAGTTGTCTTTATCCTTTTTGTCTCTGCTTATAGAGAATTTTGTTTTGTTAATTTTTTTGTTCACAAGGAGCGCGCGTGTATATATATTGTAAATAGTAATTTAAAGTCTGGTGTGTAAATAAAGGTGGAAGGGAACCAAAAATCGAACCTCTCGGTGTTATTTCGAGTCGACCTTATAACATCTCGGGCCTCTCGCCCGACTCTACCCATAGAGAACACCTCCCACCATTTCACTTTGCGATGGTGTAGGGGTGAGCTTTATCACAGGTCCATAACATATATACCAGTCATTACCAGGACTCTATCCTGCCAGTGCACAGTATGAGTTATGTCTGAGTGAGCCCCTGTATGAACAGAGCCGGGAATGTTCCGGAGTATCATACTTTTATCTAAAAGAAGTGCTGTCAGTTCCCAGTGTTTCAGTGCCGCCACAGAACCAAAGACTCACCTAAAAAAATGACACAAAACGCACAAGAAAAAGTTGTTAGTGTCCAAATACGGGATGAGTCTTTATTTTATTTATTTTATGGACCAGCTGACTTTAGTTCCTCAGGTTCCACTACACAGCCAACACTCAAAACCTCTCCAGCTGTGAGAACACACACCTGACATGGAAAATATCCAGCTGTACACTACACATGTGATAGGACAACTCAGGAAAACGTCCAGACCTGATACCCCTGACTTAGTTCATACGTGAAAATGGCTTCACGTACTCAACTGACTGCTTGTGGATTTAGAAAGTCAGAACCCTTAAGTATTAAATAAGCATCAACAAACACTGCCAGTTGGACTGTGTGGGTAACTAATGTACATCTGAGTGCACTGAGCACTATGGAGAAGGACTGAGAGCTTAATTGCTTCAGAAACACACAAGAAGACCATTCAAATGGTCTTTAGAATAACACCCACACCCTGCTGCTGTAGATCATAGCTGTGGGCAAAAGGTTTAAACAAGATCAACATAACTCCTACACTGTTTATCCGAATGTATGTAGACACTTTCCAATCACAGCGCAGTAGGACTGACCACTGCAAGGCAACAGCTGGAGCAGCTGTACATGAGCCTCGGGTCAGTTAGAGGAGTGTAAAGCAGAGGAACTATGATGAGTCCCTCTGGGAGAAGCTGGAACGGTGCTTGGAGTACTGGGCGATATGAGTTGCTCGGTCGGCCTCTGCGTTTAGTTTCTCCTCCATGTGGCAGATAGGGGGCAGAATCACGTGATTACAGCTTGGTAGCATGGTTTAAAAGAGACAGTACATGAACAAACAGTGGGGACACAACAGAATAAAAATAATCGATGTATTTGATATAGAAAAGATGTCGATTAGAAGTTCTGAAAGTCGAACTTACCCAGCCCTAGGTGCTTGTGATTTAGATTTAGAAACTAAACATCCATCTCCAGCCCCTGACCTCACTAATGTTTAAGTGGAGGAATGCCATCAAATCCTTACAGAAGAGTAGAGACTGTTACTGCAGGGAAGAGGAACACACTCCTGACTGTGGATGAGCAGGGGGTTATTACGCAAAGCAGGAGTGTTTGATAAAAACTGAACAGGCTTGAATTTGTGCTTAAGTTAACGGACTACACCGAGGAATCCTGCTTTGTGGCGTACCCCTGATATCTGCATCCGGCAGAAGGAGCCACAGGTGAGGACTTTGTTGGTGTGTGTGTTTAGACGCTGGTATTTGTCCCATGGCTAGTTTTGCATAGCTGCAAGGCAGCATGGTAATAACGACACACACATACAGAGCGAGATACACGCAGCAGACCTGGGATCTCTTAGTCAAGTCTTTACAGAGGGCACACTGCTGCTGATAAAACTGCATCTTATTGCTTCTCAAATAGGTTTCAGAAATAGAATAAACCTGAGGAGAGGGGGCCTTCATAAGTCCCCTCTCCATGAGATCCACTCAAACACTAAAGAAAAACACCTCAGACTTAATGGAGACACAAAGCTGGTGTCCTTCGTCTTCAGTAAAACACTTTTAAAAACTCTGCTGAATTTATAATCACACACGTGACGACGCCTTCACGCAACCTCACTTCATTCAATGTTCACTGGCATTGCACAATGTGCTGTCTCCAACAGCCAATCACAGCACAGAGAAAATACTATAAGATCATATCAAATTATATTGTTTCTAAAGAGTTATTCACACCAGAAATGAAGTGGTTAACAAGTAGGTAAACACCTGTCCTCTTGCCCCTTAGAATTGAGTTACAGGGTGTAGTTGTTAAAATGTATGACGCCTCATCAGAACAAAAAAAAACAGAGCAGCGCTTCATTCCCAGGCGACTAGCGCCGCTCTGTAGCAGCTCTGCACCAGTCTGCAGTGATATCAGAGGAGCTGCTGGACTTTAGTTACATTTGGAGCCTCATTCTCCTTCAGAAGAGTTCCACAATCAGAGATTACCCCCCTCTCCTCACTCTTCTGTGACATGGAGCTCAGCTCAGATTCTCATTCTACAGAGTTCTGTTCACACTACAGTTCCACCTTAAATACTGCAGCAGGCTCAGGTGGAAATGGTAATTTATAGCTAACACCCAAGACACTAGCTGCTGCTCGTGCTGTTTTCTGCTTGTTCTGAAGTAAAGGCCCATAATCCATTGAAACTACATTAAACTCAGATAACAGAGATTCACAAGGCGTCATAACCCTCCGGTTGGAGTGTCTCTCTGAAAAATCGCAGTCTGAAGAGCCGTGTCGCTCTGACACTTCATCCCACTCGTTAATCCCCACAAAAACCGACCCCCACCCTGCTCAGGAAATTTCCCAGATGGATGTCGAATGTGACCATGGCTTCGGGCGAAGGGTCACGCCTAGTGTCAGCTCTGTAGATGGATCTGATGTTAAATGTGTGAACATTTCTCAATGGTCCCTACAGGGCTCGACTCTACTCTTCCCCTCCTCCACCAGGTGAATCAGGTCCTGGTTCTGGAAGCGGGTTCTTGTTTAGTGGCTGTTCTCTCGTGGTTCAGAGCGAGTCGAGTAGGGACTAAACCGTGGCGTGTAAACCTTGCAGAGCGCTGATCGTCCAGAGAGAGTCGTCACTCTACGCCACGCAACGCAGACGACCAGCACCAACTCTCCATCTGTAAAATCTCCAGCTGCAGCAGAGATCACGTTTGTTTTTATCCGACTCACGAGGAGTAAACAACACTTAATGTAACCACTGCCGTTGTTGTAGTTTCCAAACCACGCTGTTCCCATTAGAGACAGGGTTTTGGGGATACATTCCAGGCGGGAATGTATACCTACTTCTATGAAGGGTTTTAAATTCCAGAATGTGTGTCTGAGTAAAGATTAAAAACAGGGTGAACTTTAAAGGAGAGGAAACTTTATCTGATGTTAAAGTATAAATTTAAAGTATGTTTATACTCCACTACGTCCAACACCCAAACACCCAAAGCATTAGTTAAATGTCACACGAGACCGATTGTTATTTAACTGCTTTGTGTAACGTGATGTTTTCGCAGTGAAGCCAAAGACAGAGACATTTCTTAATCCAACTCTTAAAAATATGTAAATTCTGTGCCAAAAGTATTTGTTGCGAAAATAGAAAAAGAAAACACATGAAGCGCACATTTTTATAACATTTGTGAACTAGTTTGTGGGCGGCATGGTGGCACAGCTCCAGGGACCTGGAGGTTGAGGGTTCGATTACCGCTCCTGGTGTGGTGTGTTCTCCCTGTGTCTGCGTGGGTTTCCTCCGGGTGACTGTCTGTGAGGAGTGTGGTGTGTTCTCCCTGTGTCTGCGTGGGTTTCCTCCGGGTGACTGTCTGTGAGGAGTGTGGTGTGTTCTCCCTGTGTCTGCGTGGGTTTCCTCCGGGTGACTGTCTGTGAGGAGTGTGGTGTGTTCTCCCTGTGTCTGCGTGGGTTTCCTCCGGGTGACTGTCTGTGAGGAGTGTGGTGTGT
Organism: Hoplias malabaricus; assembly: GCF_029633855.1. Lineage (NCBI taxonomy): Eukaryota > Metazoa > Chordata > Actinopteri > Characiformes > Erythrinidae > Hoplias > Hoplias malabaricus. The sequence continues at coordinate 71,656,767 of NC_089803.1, read as the reverse complement.
TCTCTCTGTGTCTGCGTGGGTTTCCTCCGGGTGACTGTCTGTGAGGAGTGTGGTGTGTTCTCCCTGTGTCTGCGTGGGTTTCCTCCGGGTGACTGTCTGTGAGGAGTGTGGTGTGTTCTCTCTGTGTCTGCGTGGGTTTCCTCCAGGTGACTGTCTGTGAGGAGTGTGGTGTGTTCTCTCTGTGTCTGCGTGGGTTTCCTCCAGGTGACTGTCTGTGAGGAGTGTGGTGTGTTCTCCCTGTGTCCGCGTGGGTTTCCTCCGGGTGCTCCAGTTTCCTCCCACAGTCCAAAAACACACGTTGGTAGGTGGGTTGGCGACTCAAAAGTGTCCGTAGGTGTGAGTGAATGTGTGTGTGTCTGTGTCGCCCTGTGAAGGACTGGCGCCCCCTCCAGGGTGTATTCCCACCTTGCGCCCAATGATTCCAGGTAGACTCTGGACCCACCGTGACCCTGAACTGGATAAGCGGTTACAGGTAATGAATGAATGAATGAATGAATGAAGTAGTTTGTTCTGCTGCGTGGCCCGGCTTCAGATAAGGTTTCACACTGTTGGCCAATGGAGATTCAAGGTAAACGCCTTCTTCTAAGCCCCTCCCACCTGTGAAAAGTGTGTCAAAACTCAAAAGTAACAAGAAACAGACTTTATCAGTGAAATGAACAGGACAAGCATCAAATAAGTGTCAACAGCAATAAAGTAGTCAAGTGCCTTTTAGAAAAATATATATTGGATGTATTTTGTTTTATTTATTATTGTTTTGTGTGAAATTTTGGCAAAAAACTTACTCCCTTTTAAACAAACCCAGACCTTCTCAGACCTCCCCCAGTTCACCCCAGAAACACTGAATGCAACAAAGTCATTCAGAAACAACTCGCTTCTAATCTTCCTTTTTAAAATCAGTATGTGGACAAAGCAAAGACAATGTCAGATTAGAGCTATAAACTGGTGCCGTGTCTCGGTCGGAGACTGGGGAAAAAGGAAGCTCCGCTTTTCCTCGGGGAGTCGTGGGGCGTCACACATTGCTGGTCTTTGATTGTGTCGCACTCCACGACCGCTCCTCGTCCCCGACGCTTGGGTTCGGTTCAGACGCTGGGATCTTATCAATATTTTGCCAAATTCAGGCTTGATTCTAGACTAAAGTCTCTGCTCTTGACGTCAGAAGCGGAGCAGGATCAGAACGGCTCGTTTTATCTTGTGTTTTCTGACTCAGAGCACACACAGAACAGGCTGGGTGGTCTTGTTTCACAGTGTGTGGGTTGGTGGGCTCCAGATCTACACATTAATTTGAACACGCACAGGGGATTTTCTATAAAACTCCTTTTAATTCAAGATGCAAAATTATACTTCAGCTACAAGAAGCTATGTGCAGTAATGAGCTGCCTTACACTGACACAGTGCTGGAGTTACGGCTGTCACTTTCAAAACCTTAAACACATTTAAAACTGGTTTGTTTTGTTAAATGCCCCCTATTTACATCGATCAGGAACCTGCGGAAGGGTGACACCTACAGCCGCGGAGGTGGGAGACACGAATGACTTTGTTCACACAGAGGTTTCAGAGCTGGAGGACCCCTCTTTAAAGCTACAATCAGTACAACTTTAGACATAAATGATGCTTAAATCCTCCAGCGATCTTACAGTTGATGTATCAGAGAGGTCCATCATCAAAAAGGGTTTTATTTATAATTATATTTTTATTTATTTTTGATTAAATATATATTAACACACCCTTTAAGGCCAAATTATTCTGTGTGTAACCCCATGTAGACCTGAACCCTACGCCGTGGCCTGATGTGCGTCTCTCCCCAGAAACGTAGCTCCACGTCGCGTAGGCACTCGGACGAACGTGGATCACGTGGAACCGAGGAAGTCCAGAAACATTAACACCTCTTCTCCACACGACGGCAGACAGCAGCTTCACTGCTTTTTTTCCCTCAGACGTCGGTTTGAACGTGTCCCGAAACAAATAAAAAGGTGAAAAAACATAGGGATGCTTCTGAAAAACATCAAAAAGAAATCAAAACAATAATCGCTAGCCCTAGTGGTTTGGCAGTGTAAATGCAGGGTGCTGCAGACACCAGCGCACACGTATAAACACAGTCAAACTAAATGTGTGCAGAAGCATGATCAGTCTTTACTCCCAGAACGTACTGATGGTAGCTTTAAGAGCTGGGGACCTGGGCGGAGTCGCGAGGAGGTGGTGATCACTCCTCAGAGCGGTAGCTCACTGACGTCTTCCAGGGATGGTCTGGAGGTGCCTCTGTCATCTGCTGGACGCTGGGGTTTGGAAAAAGGAGAACAGTGGGTTTGGTTTAAAGGAGGCGAGGGTGTGAATGTAGAGGAGATCAGGGAAGAGAGGAAGCTCTATCTTTAGCTCAGAGAGAGACACTGATAATAAATACAAAACCAGATCTGTACTCAACAATAAGATCTCTATATAATACTTCAGCTTTATAAGATACAAACAGACCTCAGCGCCGCCCCCCGCCCCCTCCCCTCCCCCCCCCCCTCGCTCCGTTAGAAAATTAATAAAGTGATCAATTATTTTACAAAATTCAACACTAAGCTCGGACGCAGGTCCTCGGAGAAACTCGCGGAAAAACTAAAAGTACTCAAAACCTGAATTCATCCTCGGTAGAAAAATACAGCCAAAAGGTTCTGTAGAAAATATTCCCTTCAGTCTCGGGTTGGTGTTCTGTTTTTGTTCCTCCGCGGCCTGGCGTGCGGTCCAGGACCGAGCGGACACTAAGTGCACTTTAGGGCGGCTGGTCAGTCTAGGCGCACGCAGCTCCAGACTCTAAACTGACCGCTGACGTACGTGAAATAAAAGAGCCGCGTGGCGTGTGACCGCACGCTGAGAAATTCACAGCGTTTCAAACACTCGGTCCGTCCTGCCGCACCACGCTCTTACAGCAGTTCTGTTGCAGTGGGACGCAGTAGTGGGCAGCTGCTGGACCCTCACACACACAGGTGAGAGACCAGAAGAGACCCGCGACCCACAGAGACACAGTGACTCTCCATGGACTCGCGGCACTTTGAGCTGAAGGACACGATGCACACGGTCGCCGCGTGTGAAGAGGTCAGAGGACACCAGCGCGAAACTGCTCCGCTCTGTCCAGCTCACAGTGTCAGTGATGCACTCTGGGCTGAAAGCACACACACACACACACACACACACACACAAGGAACACACACAGAAATTAGACATACATCATTTTCATCTCTGCAGTCTTTATCTTTACTGTAACCGAACTAAACTGGATTTAAAGGAGCCGCAGTCACAGGTTTGAAGTCACGCGTGTGTGTGTGTGTGTGTGTGTGTGTGTGTGTGTGTGTGTGTGTGTGGGAGACGTTTCTGGATGTTGTTGTGAATCTCTCTGTGCAGAAACATGAGTCAAACCCTCCCTGAGTCATCCCCGTCCACTCTGTGTCATCCCCAGATCCTACACCGCTCACATCCGGACACAGACCCTATAAAGAACCAGATACAATGACATCATCACTACACCTCAGTGCTCACCAGTCTAGAGGGGGCGCTGTGAGACGTCTCAGACGCTGAGGACAGCAGACCGCCGCTGTTTTTCCGGAAGATCCCATCGAGCGCCGTGGTTTTGGTGACTTTTCCGGGTCTGTCACTGGAGCTTGTGTTTTTTCGTTTGCGAGCTTCGGCAGAGCTGCAGGGCAGCGGGCTCTGAGATGTGACGCCCCCGTGGTCCCCGGTCAGTGCCTGGGGCAGGGACAGCTCTACGCTGGGGTACCTGTCCGAGTCCCGAGGCCCCTGCCCCCCGGTGCGGGGTTTGGCCCGAACGCTCAGAGCCGCCGTCCCGTTGCTGATGTGGGCGGGGCCCGGAGGCGGGTGGTAGCCATTCCCGTTTCTCCGGCAGGCTGCGGCTTCGGAGACGGCAGGGGGCTTTCGCTTTCTGACCGGCGCCCCATCCCCCGAGGCTCGGGCGGTTCTGGCTGCTTTGGTTTGTTGCAGCCTGGGACTGGGGTCCGGGTCCCGTAGACAGAAGACTCCCGCTCCGTTGTGGGAGAAAGGGTTGGAGTAGGAGACCATGGAGACGCCATCAGGGAGCGCAGGGGTGGAGCTGGACAGAGGGGCAGAGCTCAGAGGAGACGCCACGGACGGGCTCAGGGACAAGCTGACCACTGAGTCTGCCACCAGGGGGAGTTTTCTACCACACATGGAAACAATATGACATCATCAGCCTGTTGTGTTTGTGTGTGTGTGTGTGTGTGTGTGTGTGAGTGTGTGTATGAGTGTGTGTGTGTGTGTGTGTGTGTGAGTGAGTGAGAGTGTGTGTGTGTGTGTGTGTGTGTGTATTAGTGTGTGTGTGTCAGTGTGTGTGTGACTGAGTGTGTGTGTGTGAGTGTGTGTGTGTGTGACTGTGTGTGTGTGTGTGTGAGTGTATGTGTGTGAGTGTGTGTGTGTGTGTGAGTGTGTGTGTGTGTGTGTGTGACTGTGTGTGTGTGTGTCTGTGTGTGTTTGTTTACCTCCACATCTGAGCGTTAAGGTGCCTCTCCACCATACACTGCAGTGCAAGCCTCATCCTGTCCCAGCGTCGGTCAAAAACGAAGCATCCCTGTCCCATCAACCGTCCGCTGAAAGCACACCACTGACCACCAGAGAGTGTGTGTGTGGGGGGGGGGGGGGGCAGCGAGACAGAGAAAGAGAGAGAGAGAGAGAGAGAGAGAGAGAGGAGGGATTTAGTCTCTTCGTGTACTGAACCCTTGTTTTAAGCTACGTCCACATTACAATTCAGATTATTTTGCACTGATGGGAGCAGGTTCTGACGGTTCACATTCATAAATGTAAGTGTCCTGTATCTGTGTGTAATGTGTACGAATCTGTCCCTGATACGTTTATTCATGTCGCCTCATTCACTGACAGTGAGAAGTTTTTGAGAAGACTAGCATCAAACCTGGAAAAATGGACGCGTTCGTAGCTCGTGTGTGTGTCACATTTTGTTGAGGAGCACAGCAAACTCCTCACAGACTGGATATGAACAGAACGAGAAGGTGAGAGATCAGCTCTATCTCATATCTCTCCTTCCACCCTATGTAGGGCACAGTGTAGGTCATAAAATAGCACTTTCTGCACTCGTGTGTTCGCGTGTAATCTTCACATCTTCCAGGCGAGTTAGAGCCCTGACTGGGTGTACTAGGCCTAGTTTATAATCTGTGAAGTGCACTACATAGGGAGCATGAGCATGAGCTGTTTTGCTGCACTTCCCACACCAACCAAAACACTCACGAATCATCGGATATTGTGCTAATATTCAGGAAGCATACACTCTGATGTGTGTGTGTGTGTATTACAGAGAGTGTGTAACACGGTCTGCGGCCTTACGCTCAGGGGCCGCGGGTGGTAAAGCGAGAAATGACACAGAGTTTTCTCCATTTCCTCCGGGAGCTCGGACTCTCCTTCATCGCTGGACAGACAAGCGTCTCCGCCACACTTGTGCCAGCTGGGCAGAACCGGATCAGGAGCTGGCATGGGCACAGGGGTGGAGCTGAGCACCACTGCACCACCTCCTTCAGAACTCCTACACACACACACACACAGAGAGAGAGAGAGAGAGGACGAGGCTGAGACAGAGACAGGTTTCATGATTAAAACCTAAAGGTGAAGAAGAGCAATGGCCAATAAACGATGATGATTCAAGCCATAAATCCAGGTTTACACCCAATGTTTAAAAAACTTTATTTATTCAGTCACTACAAACACATTTTACACCCAAAACATCTGCCTCCTTTTCTGTGGATTTTCAATTTAATAAATAATTTGAACTGAATCAATCTTTTAACAATGACTTCCACTGAATGTGAAGGCATTTCTTTACCTGTGAAGATACTATTTTGGAGGTTTTTCTTTGGACAGAGACGATTTAAACGATCCTAAAGCATCTGTGAGACAGTGTCTGACACAGAACGATCTCTCACTGTGCGCTGTGTGTGAACGGACCACTTCAGGACCGATACTCCTCAGTTTCTCTAGAGTTACACCGGGATCAGACCACACGCTGTTTCAGTCTTTCAGGACGTGCCCTGTGTCAGATTAGAGCTATAAACTGGTGCCGTGTCTCGGTCGGAGACTGGGGACACTACAGGTTTGACACGGACCACTCTTCCTTCTCCTCGTTGTGTGAGGTCAGAGGTCGTCGGGAGGCGGAGCTATAAACTGTGGATCACGGCGACAGAAGCACTGTGTGAGACGCTGGAGGTTTTGTTCTGAAAAGAAGAAGAAGTAAAAGCGATAGCGGGCGGTTCCTGGGTGTCACGGAGAGGACGGTGTGGACCGTCTCCTACAAAGAGAACCTGAGGGAGTGTGTTACACGTCCAGAGCGTGTCCTCAGTTCGGTTGTTCCACTGACAGCTGCAGCAGAGCCTCTCTCTCTCTCTTCTCCGTGTTTACAGATGTGCTCCGGACAGAGCTCTGTCTCCTATTGGTCATCGTCAGGAACACGGCGTAGGAAACGTCAGACCGGGCCCAAAGATCCAAACAACTCTAACACGCTCCGCTTTTCCTCGGGGAGTCGTGGAGCGTCACACATCGCTGTTCTTTGATTGTGTCGCACTCCATGACCGCTCCTCGCCCCCGACGCTCAGGTTCGGTTCAGACGCTGGGAACTTTTACTAAATACATTCTGTATAAATATTATAGTTTTGTCTTTGATCTAAACATTGTCAGAAAATTTTAAAAGAAAGAGCCTTTCAGCTGAATCTTGCTCTTAATTAAAGCTGTGTTTTTATGACGTGTGACCAACTGAACTGTCACAGTCCTACTCCTCATGAGCAGGACCCGTCCGTACCTGTGCGAGTGTGTGCCGGCCAGCCGCAGTTTGAGCGCGTGGGTGGTCTTTCCGTTGTGACAGCTGGACGGAGATGAGCTGGAGGAGGTGTCCAGGGACTGAGCCGATGGAGCCGACTGGCTGCTCGCCGTTTCCTTCTTCTGCCCGACGTCTTTCTCTTTCTCCTTCTCCTTCGCTCGGCCCTTATGCTCCGCCAGGAGAACGTTGAAGTCCTTCTTCCGGCCCGGTACCGCCCGCCGATGGGTCAGAGAGTGAGTCTGCCACAATAACACAGACACAGAACTCTCAGAAAGTCCACACACTGCGCCGCTGTTCACTATACAACATCATAAATGTTATATAAACATATATCAGCCCCTTATTCCTACATTCACTGTCCATTCTCTCAGCTCCACTGACCACACGGTCACTCTGTGGATCTACAGTTACAGAGTGTAGCCCAACTGTTGCTCCGCATACTTTCTTACCCCCCTCTCCCCCTGTTCCCCAGCGCTCAGGACCCCCACAGAGCAGGTGTGATGTGGTGGTGGATCATTCTCAGCGCTGCAGTGACACTGACGTGGTGGTGGTGTGTTAGTGTGTGTTGTGCTGGTGTAGAGTGGATCAGACACAGCAGTGCTGCTGGAGTTTTTAAACCCTGTGTCCACTCTCTGTCCACTCTGTGAGACACTCCTCGCAGAACGGGGGACAAGAAAGTATGCAGAGCAACAGATGGACGACAGTCAGGTGCAGGGGTCTCAGTGAGACAGTGAGGTGTGTCCCACCTTGCAGGTGAGGGAGCGTGTGCAGGGACGCTTGCTCTCAGGGTCCACAACTCCACAGTGTTTATTCGGGTCGAAGACTCTTCCTAAACAACAAAGAGGCTCCATTAATTCATTTGAGACGAACTTTCCTCACTGTCCTCGCATAAAAAAATATCACTATCGAAATGATCGTGATATTCGGACTTGTTCACGTGATGATGTCATGCAGTTTCACGTGATACGGCGTACTTTCATTATGTGAGTCATTTAGTCACAGGAATTCACTCTGCGTTCAAAGAATTTGCTCCAAATACGAGTGACTTCATTCATGTGGAGGTGGTTTGGAAAAAAATATCAATATTCTATATATATTTTATACAATGTCAGTGCGAGAGAGAGAGAGAGAGAGAGAGAGAGAGTAGGAGAGAGAAAGAGAGAGAGAGAGAGAGACAGAGAGAGAGAGTAGAAAGAGAAAGAGAGAGAGAGAGAGAGAGAGTAGGAGAAAGAAAGAGAGAGAGAGAGAGAGAGAGAGTAGGAGAAAGAAAGAGAGAGAGAGAGAGAGAGAGAGTAGGAGAGAGAAAGAGAGAGAGAGAGAGAGACAGAGAGAGAGAGTAGAAAGAGAAAGAGAGAGAGAGAGAGAGAGAGAGTAGGAGAAAGAAAGAGAGAGAGAGAGAGAGACAGAGAGAGAGAGTAGAGAGAGAGAGAGACAGAGAGAGAGAGTAGAAAGAGAAAGAGAGAGAGAGAGAGAGAGTAGGAGAGAGAGAGAGAGAGAGAGAAAGAAAGAGAGAGTAGGAGAAAGAAAGAGAGACAGAGAGAGAGAGAGAGAGAGAGAGAAAGAGAGAAAGAGAGAAAGAGAGAGAGAGTAGGAGAAAGAAAGAGAGACAGAGAGAGAAAGAGAGAAAGAGAGAGAGAGTAGGAGAAAGAAAGAGAGACAGAGAGAGAGAGAGAGAGAGTAGGAGAAAGAAAGAGAGACAGAGAGAGAGAGACAGAGAGAGAGAGAGAGAGAATATCTCATGCACGCGCAAGTGCAATCCTTGAGAGGTGGAGTGTTTCTTTTTCGCCTTAGTGACCCACAACCCCTTCTGATACTAATCTGGTTCTGGTTCTGATTCATATCTGGTTATTTTTTCTAAATCTGATGTGGTTCTTGATCTGATTCTGATTTAGTTCTTGTTCTGATTCTGATCCAGTTTTGTTCTGATTCTGATCTGGTTCTCATTTGATTCTGATCTGATTCTTGTTTTGATTGTGATCTGATTCTTGCTCTGATCTGGATCTGGTTCTGACGGCTACTCACCTGAAACCCTCCTTTGCTTGCTGCCCTTGGCCATGTTGGGATGCTTCCTGTCAGAGGGAGAGTTCGGGACTCCGGGTCTCCTGTCCAATGACGATGGCGAGGGGGTGTGTCGTCTGTCCTGTGAGGAGGGGGAGGGGGTGGGGCGTTTGTCCAGCGGAGAGCGGATGGGGCTGGAGAGGTGGAGCGGGGGAGTGGTGGAGCGTGGAGGGGGCGGCCCTCGTCCGTTCAGGATCTTCTCCTTCTCCTGAGCCTTGTGTGATGCCGGCGATGGCAGGGTGGACTTCAGAGACGGGGACAAAGAAGAGGAGGAGGAGGAGGAAGGAGGAATGGAGAGGGTGGAGTTCACTTTAACAGGAGCTCCCTCGGATTTGCTGAAACATGGCATTTTTTCCAGAGTCACCACAGGTAAGGACACACTAGAGAGAGAGAGAGATATTTATGGTTAACCTTATATCGCCACTTACTCTCGTTTTTAAACACAACTCTGTAGGTTGTGTGACTGAATGACTGAGTAAGTGACTGACTGAGTGAGTAAGTGACTGACTGAGTGACTGACTGAACGACCGACTTAATGACTGACTGAATGACTGAATGACTGAGTGACTGACTCAGTGACTGAACGACTGACTGAACAACGGACTGAATGACTGACTGACTGAAAGACTGAATGACTGACTGAACGATTGACTGAATGACTGACTGAACGACTGAGTGACTGAATGACTGACTGAACAACTGACTGAACGACTGAATGACTGACTGACCGACTGAATGACTGACTGAATGACTGACTGAATGACTGACTGACTGACTGAACGACTGACTGACCGACTAAATGACTGACTGAATGACTGACTAAGTGACTGAGTGAGTGACTGGCTGACTGAATGACTCACTACGTGACTGAGTGATTGAGTGAATGACTGAATGACGGAGTGACTGATTGACTAAGTGACTGACTGATTGACTAAGTGACTGACTGACTGACTAAGTGACTTAATGACTGACTGAATGACTGAATGACTGAGTGACTGACTCAGTGACTGAACGACTGACTGAACAACGGACTGAATGACTGACTGACTGAAAGACTGAATGACTGACTGAACGATTGACTGAATGACTGACTGAACGACTGAGTGACTGAATGACTGACTGAACAACTGACTGAACGACTGAATGACTGACTGAATGACTGACTGAATGACTGACTGACTGACTGAACGACTGACTGACCGACTAAATGACTGACTGAATGACTGACTAAGTGACTGAGTGAGTGACTGGCTGACTGAATGACTCACTACGTGACTGAGTGATTGAGTGAATGACTGAATGACGGAGTGACTGATTGACTAAGTGACTGACTGATTGACTAAGTGACTGACTGACTGACTAAGTGACTGACTGAGTGACTGAATGACTCACTACGTGACTGAGTGAGTGAGTGAGTGAGTGAGTGAGTGAGTGAGTGACTGACTGAGAGATTAAATGAGTTAGTGACTGAGTTACTGAGTGACTGACTTCTAATGTTGAAAGGCGCATGTGCGAGTCTCTGTGTATTTCACAGAGAGAACTTAAGATGGTGCTACTACACGTCTGTGGTTAGTTCATCCATATTTCACATTCCAGTTTGTGAACTAAATTTGAAACCGACATAAACTGGTTCACAAATCAGAAAAATTTGTTCGCAATTGGAACCAAAGAAAAGTAGAATCTTCAACGCAAACCGTGACTGAATAATAGCAAACAAGACAGAAACACGCTCCGTTTGTGTTTGTTTCTGGGGCTGTGTTTGGCTCGGCGTTTGTTACATGTCTCCACTGTTCACGAGCTCAGCAGGACGCCTCTGAACTCGGCAACATTTACACATTATTATATCTCACAGAGAGAGGAGGCCTGCTGAATTTGTGTCATTTCACCTGAATGTGGGTCTCTGTGGTGGGGAGACATTTTGTGGCGTTAGTGTGTTTATAAAACTCCACAGAGCTGAGCACAGCCACATTAAACTTTAATTAAATAAATAAGTAATTGTAATTCTGTAGTCCTTGGTCTTTGTTTTTTTGGAGGTAGATCATCTAGTATTATTTTTAAATAAAAATAGAAAAAAGAAAAACACTAATGACGGTGTTATATTTTATTAACAAAACTGTGCTCCTTTTTTCATTTCTGCATTTTTTACCTGCTCCGCGTTTTCTGTTCGACACAATCACAGAATAAACACCATGTGGAAACAAAGACACTGAAAGCACCAAAGCTTCTCCAAACCCTCCAATGACAAGGGGCTGTACTTTGGGCTTTTCCTGTTTGTGAAACGTAACAAACACCTCTGTGACAGCGGCTGTACGGCTAATGGTGGTCCGGCAGAACTGGGCTTGACTCCATACCTCTTTTGCCCCAGAGGCCTGTGAAGACTTTTCTATGTCGTCAAAATTCATGTCAGCTACAAATGACCCGAGCTCAGTGTTCACTCTGAATCACGCCCCTCATGAAGCAGTCACTGAAGTGGCTCCACCCATTTAACCCCTTTCAGTCCTTTTCAGGGCGTACATGAAGAATGCAGATGCCAGCTCATGACCGGGAGGTCTTTAACTTAGCTCTCTCTGTCTCTCTCTCTCTCTCTCTCTCTGTCTCTGTCTCTCTCTCTCTCTCTATCCCACTCTCTCCTCTCTCTCTCTCTGTCCCTCTCTATCCCACTCTCTCCTTCTCTCTCTATCCCACTCTGTCCCTCTCTATCCCACTCTCTCCTTCTCTCTCTCTCTCTTTCTCTCTATCCCACTCTCTCTATCCCACTCTCTCCTTCTCTCTCTCTATCCCTCTCTCCTTCTCTCTCTCTCTCTCTCTCTCTGTCCCTCTCTCTCTCTCTGTCCCTCTCTCTCTCTCTTTCTCTGTCCCTCTATCCCACTCTCTACTTCTCTCTCTCTCACTCTCTCCTTCTCTCTCTCTCTATCCCTCTCTCTCTCTCTCTCTTTCTCTTTTTCTGTCCCTCTATCCCACTCTCTCCTTCTCTTTCTCTCTCTCTCCTCCAGCAGCATGGTCTGATCTCTCTTTAAAACACACTTTCCTAACTGTTTAGACACTCCTTGCTGATTCCCATTAGTGGAGGTTGTAAAAGGGGTTCTGTTCTGTTGTGGATTGAGTTGTGGACACTCACCAGGTTTTGTTGCGTCCACCTTTAGGAGGGTAAACGGCCAGCGGGGCTTTGCTGAATCGGGAGTGTGGATAATCCCGAGGAACTCTGAACTCCACCTCACTCTGACTCTGAGGCATCTTCCCCTTCATAGAAACCAGAGGGACTCGCGAGCCACTGGGAGAACTGTGTCTCCGCTCTGTACACACACATGCACACAGAAATGTGTCATAAATGTATGATGTATTTTATTTTATTTTATTATTAAAACTGCCATTTATAGCCTTCAATTCCCCCCCCCCCCCCCCTCGGGTCACTGTCCGTGAGGAGTGTGGTGTGTTCTCTCTCTGTCTGTATGTCATCCAAAGTCGTGGTGTGTGTGTGTGTGTGTGTGCACAGCAAACCCTTTAGTGTTAAATTATCACTGAGTGTTGACGAGTTTTACACTTTTACACTCACTGTGTTTATTTAACACTAATCGTGTTGATTTAACCCTGGTGAATGTGCTCTGTGATAAAGAGAGACGTCACACAACAAAAATATATTACAGTGGGTGAGAGAAAGAGAGAGAGAGAGAGAGAGAGAGAGAGAGGAGAGAGAAAAAGAGAGAGAGAGAGAGAGAGAGAGAGGAGAGAGAAAAAGAGAGAGAGAGAGAGAGAGAGAGAGTGTGTACTTACGGTTCTTGCTGTGCATGGTTTTAGTGGGGGGCAGGGGTCTGTCCTCTGCTCAATCTGCAACTACTCCCCAGCTACCTGCACAACACAGACACAACAACATGGTCAGAACACACACACACACACACACACACACACACACACAGAGCAGAGCTATGGCACCAGCACAGCTCTCTGACCTCCAATGTCAGACTGTGTGCAGGTGTGTGCAGGACTGCAGAGCAGGTGTGTAAACAATCACACACACACACACACACACACACACACACACACACAGAACACACTCTGACCATGCAGCAGTGTGGTATACAATACTGTGCAAAAGTCTTATGCACAGAAGATTATTATAAATTTGTATTATTTATTTAATAATTTACCTTCTCATTTCTTTTCATTCATTCATTGTCTGTAACCCTTATCCAACTCACTGTGGGTCCCTGCAGGGGGTGCCAGTCCTCCACAGGGCGACACACACTCACACATTCACTCACACACTCACACCTACGTGTGTTTTTGGAGCACCCGGAGGAAACCCACGCAGACACAGAGAGAACTTACCACACTCCTCACAGACAGTCACCCGGAGGAAACCCACGCAGACACAGAGAGAACACACCACACTCCTCACAGACAGTCACCTGGAGGAAACCCACGCAGACACAGAGAGAACACACCACACTCCTCACAGACAGTCACCCAGAGGAAACCCATGTAGACACAGGGAGAACACACCACACTCCTCACAGACAGTCACCTGGAGGAAACCCACGCAGACACAGAGAGAACACACCACACTCCTCACAGACAGTCACCCAGAGGAAACCCATGTAGACACAGAGAGAACACACCACACTCCTCACAGACAGTCACCCAGAGGAAACCCACACAGACACAGGGAGAACACACCACACTCCTCACAGACAGTCACCCGGAGGAAACCCACACAGAGAGAGAGAGGGGGGGGGGAGGGGCAGAGATAGAGAGAGAGAGAGAGAGAGAGAGAGAGAGGGGCAGAGAGAGGTAGAGAGAGGGGGGGGTAGAGAGAGAGAAAGATAGAGAGAGATCAGATGCCTCTGTTTACATCCGGTCGTCAACTGCAGGAAGACAGGCCCAACCTCTGCCCACAGGCACGCACACACACACATGTTCACACACACACACACACACACAGACATGGTCTTAAAGTAAAATAAAAGCTGAGCCACTGACTGTGAGACAAGGGCACGTGCTGCGAGAAGTGTATTCCTCTCAACTCTGAACTACATCTACGAATAAGCCACACACACACACTGACGCCACACACACACACACACACACTGACGCCACACACACACAAAAACTCTCTCTACCACCAGCTAGAGAACAAACAAAAAAACAGAGAGAGATAGAGAGAGCAAGAGAGAGAACAATAGAGGGAGAGAAACATTGAACTTCTTCCAAATCTCTCTCTCTGTCTCTCTCTCTCACACACACATATACATACATACGTGTGTGTGTGTGTGTGTATAAATGTATATAAATGCATGGCTGACAGATTTGAAGAATGTATTGATGGAGGGTTGCGGTGGCGCAGGGTTGAGGCCGTTAATCAGGAACCGTGTTTGTGTTTGTGACGACTTTAATGAAGATATTTCACAACTGACTTACAGCGACAGCGCCTTATTACAGCGCCACGTTCGACTTCAGACCGCTGCACGACTCAGTTTCAGTTACTGACCTGTGGCAATGGGACTGAATGAAACCGGCGGTCTGTCCCTACTCTTCTGTCCATGTAGTGCATCTCAGTCCCCTTTAAATCTGAAAACCGTGTCCAGAACAAACCTCAGGAGCTTTTACACCAAGGAGGGAAATGTGTTTTTTTCCCAATATTTGAAAAATACTTTTGGCTTTAACCAACCGATCTTTCAAGCACAGTCCAGTAGTGTCCAGAACACCCTGACACAGTCCAACACACTTCACTAAGCCTGGTTCTGAGCTCCGGTCTCTGATCTCTGGGTCCTGTACTCTTTGTTCTGAGCTCCTGGAGGCTGAAGCTTGTATTAAAAAGTTAAGACAGATGTCCATTTTATAGAAAGATCTTCAGAAGCTCAGTTACGAGAACACTCACCGTACCGGGTCAGGAAGCCCTGAGGCTGGACCGCTCGGGGACAGACGCTGAGAACCAGAGAGAAAGCCACACATTCTGGGAGCTGGCTGAACACATCTACAGGGGAGAAACACAGAGGGTTAGCGCTACAGCCCGGTCCAGTCCACTCCAGTCCAGTCACCGTGCCGCCCTACAGTGGTATTATTGATTCAATTCTGTATGTATCTAAGGGCAGCACTGTGGAGCAGCAGGTAGTGTCTCTGTCACAGCTCCAGGGCCCTGAAGGTTGTGGGTTCGAGTCCCGCTCCGAGTGACTGTCTGTGAGGAGTGTGGTGTGTTCTCCCTGTGTCTGTGTGGGTTTCCTCCGGGTGACTGTCTGTGAGGAGTGTGGTGTGTTCTCTCTGTGTCTGCGTGGGTTTCCTCCGGGTGACTGTCTGTGAGGAGTGTGGTGTGTTCTCCCTGTGTCTGCGTGGGTTTCCTCCGGGTGACTGTCTGTGAGGAGTGTGGTGTGTTCTCTCTGTGTCTGCGTGGGTTTCCTCCGGGTGACTGTCTGTGAGGAGTGTGGTGTGTTCTCTCTGTGTCTGCGTGGGTTTCCTCCGGGTGACTGTCTGTGAGGAGTGTGGTGTGTTCTCCCTGTGTCTGTGTGGGTTTCCTCCCACACTCCAAAAACACACAGTGGTGGGTGTGAGTGTGTGAGTGAGTGTGTGAGTGTGTGTCTGCCCCCTCCAGGGCTCTGGACCTACTGTGACCCTTAACTGTATAAAGGTTACAGCCAATTAATAAATGAAAATATAACAATCATATAATTTATCCCAATAATTTCTGGAAAAATATATCAACCACGAAACATGGCTATTCCCCCTGACCCCAACTGGACCTCAGTTCCAGGGTCAAACAATGACAACATCACCACACTTACACTAACACTGCCCTGTCTTCCTTGTGTTTTCCCCATGCAACTTACTCTGTGGCTTATCAGTGCTTTCACTGTATCTTCTCTGTGTTTCTCCTGTTGTCCTCTATTTCCTAATGTATTCAGTGGCTTCCCTGATTTTTCTGCTTTCCCCACGTCTTCCCCATTTTCCCTGTTTTCCGTGTGTCTTCCCTGTGCTTTCTCTGTTTTTACCCCGTTTTGGAGCCACACACCACACCAAATCACCCTATCAGCTTCTGGAAATACACTCACTCTGGAGTTACACGTACACACTCACACACACACCCACAGTGCAGACTGCGCTTTCAGAAACACAACAGCAATTTCCTCAATCTCTGCCAAAACAAATAACACAGCGCAGAGCTCACTGTGTGGCACAGAGCCAATGCACAAGACTACACTTAAAGACCCACTATGCCCACCCATTTCTCCAGCAGGGGGAGACAGAACGCACAGTGGAACTAAACTCTAGTGGGCACTGCTAGTTCTCGCTGCTGCACACGCTTAGTACTCCATTAAAGTGAATGTCTAAGACTGTGGGCGAACTCACTGAAGAGCAGCAAAGGTTGAGGAAACATCTGAAGTTTATACAAAGTGTTTTCTGATTGCAACAGTGAACTACTCCTTTAACACAGAAGGGTTTGTGTGGATCAATCTGTATCGGTTGCATTTTAGAAACCACCGAACCTTACGGGAGGAGTCATCAGCAGGTGGTTCCTACATCATCAGTGAAGTCAGGTGCAGGTGTTGATGATTAGTGTGGATCTCAAACACCACGCCAGCTCATCCCAAAGGTACTGGATGGACCTCAATCACCCCAGAGAACACAGTTCCACTGCTCCACAGACCCTCTAGCTGATGATTGGCATTGAGCATGGTGAGCTGAGGCTGATGCACAGCTATGTCAGAGCCTCACATTTCATGTTGTGTTTTACTACAGAGATTGTTGGGCTGTGCGGAGCACTGGGGGCGGCTGTACTGAGCGTGTGCAGTAGCAGTCTGCACAGCCTGCTGGGAAATGTGATGTAAAAGTCAGTGATGAAGACTCAGGCTGGGGTCAGTGTGTGGGACAGAGAAAAAACTGAGGTAAATAAAACAACAGCAGAACAGCCCCCCCCACACACACACACACAAATAACACCCCATCAAGGAACAGCTGCCCCAAGATGGTTCACATCTCCCCACATGAAACAGGCCCTGAAAACTGAACAGGATCCCCATACAGATAACACACCACGCCCCCTCACACGGAACACCCCCCCCAACCGACAACTTTCCCCCGACATGGAGCAGGCTCCTAAACAAACACAGAACACGCCCCCAACATGGACCATGCTCCAACACAGAACACGCCCCCAACATGGACCATGCTCCAACACAGTACACACACTCAACACAGAACTGAGCATGTGCAGTAGGAGTCTGCGCAGCCTGCTGGGAAATGTGATGTAAAAGTCAGTGCTGAAGAAAACTGAGGTAAACAAAACAACTATGCCCCCTCAACACAGAACAGGCTCCGGACACAAAAAACAATCCCCAACATGGAACAGGCCCCTAACACACACCCTCCACCAGTGTGACCACGCCCCCAACGTAGAACACAGCTCCAACAGGCAACAGGCCCCTCAAAAGTAAACAGACACCTCAACAGAGAACTCATCCCCAACATGGACCACACCCCCAACATAGGACACGCCCCCATCACGCAACAGGACCTCCAACACAGGAACAGGACCACCAACAGAAAACACACCCCCAACACTAGCCACGCCCCGAAAATGGAACACACCCATAACATGGAACAAACTCTCAACACGTTACACACACACACCCAACACAGACCACGCCCCCCAACTGGGAACAGGCCCTTAACAGTTTTTCTCTGTCTCACACACTCCTGCAGCTGCTAGTGCACACACACACACAAACAAACACAAACACACACGCGACTGAAATTGGTTTCTTTTTCGGTCCACCTTAAATAGTGCAGCAGCTACACTGTGAGCCAGAACATGTCTAATAGTCGCCACCCCTGTGCCCACCCCGTTTAAGGTGGAACCGGGAGTTCGAATAGAAACCCACTCGTGCTGCAGAACACACTGTCCCCGCGGACACACGCGCGTGCGCGCGATCACGAGAGCTGAAAACTTGGAGTGTTATGTCATCAGAGAGCGAGGCCCGCGAGGAGAGGGGCTGTGCACGCGCATGGGTGCACGCGCCTTATTTACTTCTGCTCCAGAGACAGAGAGAGAAAGAGAGGGGGGGGGGTAGAGAGAGAGAGAGAGAGAGAGAGAGAGAGAGAGAGAGAGAGAGAGATGGACGACACGCAGCGCAGTCTCAGCTCAAAAACACGGGCGACAACAAGTGCGCCTTCGGCCGAGAGCGGCGCGGGGGCGAGCGGCGGCGAGGCGCGCTTACCGTGAGCGAGCTGGGTGTGCGCGTCGCGGCGGAGGGCGGAGCTGGACTCGGGTTCGAGCGCGTCCTCGCGGCGCCGTGAGCGAGCCCTTGTCGCCATTGCTCTTCCTTCTTGTTGCTTTGCTTTTTCCTCCCCTCCGCAGCCAGCGACGCGCGAGGGGCGAAGCGCGTGACGTCACTCTCGGCCATCCTCGTCCCCTCTTCCGGAAAGAGCCGAAGAGACGAGAGTCAGAAAACGACCCGGAGAAATAGATTCTAGTCCACTTTATTACACTGTAATTATCTATAATTTATTCCGCGCGTTAAAACACTGGAAAAACCTGCAGTTTATAATAAAACAAATTATAATCACATTTCACACAGTTTTAAAATATATAAATATATATAACATTAGTAACATTACTATCACTGTTATTATAATTACTATCAAAACAATAACATTGATAAATCCACGACTACAGCCACCAATGCCCATGTGATACATAGACTCCATTTAAACTATGGGGGACCTATATATTATACATTTATTATTTATTTATACATTTATTTAATCCTGTATTTCCACGTTTCATTATTCATTATAACACACACACACACACACACACACACACACATATTTACACATATATCAAAATATCTACATGTATTTTTTCTGTATTTCTGTGTGTGGGTGTGTGTGTGTGTGTGTGTGTGTGTGAATTGAGTGGCTGGTCCTAACCTGTTAACCAGTAATCAGTATCAGTGGTTTATGTGTCTGCACAGTATTACGGACAGAATGGGGACCTCACAACAGAGAAGTGTAGAGACACACAGCAGCACAGTGACTGTATTAAACAGCGTAAATCTCTATCTACACTTGGCAAAGATGTCAGTAGATGTTTATGAACAGAGGCTAAAATTGTAGAAACGCTAACGAGGAGAAAGGAGAAGGACAGGACACACTACACTCTGCCCTTTCCCTCGCACTCTAACAGTAAGACTACAGCTAATACTACTCCTAATAGTTACACTACTACTGCAGCTATTATTAAAGTCGTACTATGACAACTATTACACTACTGCAGCTACTATTGTTAGTGCTAATAATATAGGGCAAGGCAATTAACCGACAACTAATCAGAATCAACATTCCGAACTTCTAATCGACATAAATTTGTCTATATCGAGTATATCGATTATTTTTATTGTTAGAATAGAATAGCTTTTATTGTCGCTGAGAAAACAATGTTCAGAACAGTGTTAAAACAGTAACATACAGTTTTAGCGTCCTCTCTCAGGCAGCAGTTAAAATATAAAATATAAAAATCTATACATGTGCAAAGATGGTAGATTGTTCCGAGCATTTACCGCATTAACTATTACCGCATATGTTGTGTCCCCACGGTGTGTTTATGTACTGTCCCTTTAAGACCATGCTACCAAGCTGTAGTCACGTGATTCTGCCCTCTATCTGTCACATGGAGAGCATAACCATGGAGAACCTAAACGCAGAGGCCGACCGAGCAACTCGAGCTCGTACCAAAGAGAAACACAGTGTCTGTGTTTGGAGGTGCTGTGTTTTGACTTCAATGAAGACGACATCGAACAAAAAAGAAGTCAAATGTAAACAGTTTCAGCCGAAGCACAATCACACACCAGATATAAACAGTGCTCAGAAAACAAGAGAGGAACAAGCTCCCAGTGACATTAGAGAAAATATCCCAGCTTTAACACTGGAGAATATTTACAGCACAAGCCTCGTCACTGAACTGAGAGAGTCATTAATACAAACACAAAATAATCGTTCATTAATCGTGATATTGATTTGCGTTCATATCGCCCAGCACTAAGTAATACTATTATTAATATTAATCATCGTCGTCTTCTTTGTCACTTAATCCATTTCAGGGTCGCGGACTGTTACTATTATTACTATAAATAATATTGTTGCTACTATTACTTCAAGTATTACTACTACTGCCAATACAATTACTTATAGAAACCTTACTGCTACTAATATAATTACTACTACAAATTTACTATTACTACTAGAGCTATTATTTTACTAAAGTTAATACTGCTATTACTATGACTATTACAACTAGTAATGCCACTGTTTGCCACTATATTATTACTATTACTAAAAGAAATACTACTACAACTGCTGTTACTAATACTTCTACTAATAACATTACTGCTACTAATGTTTATTTATTTATTCATTGTCTGTAACCCTTATCCACTTCAGGGCGGCAGTGGGTCCGGAGCCTACCCGGAATCATTGGGCGCAAGGCAGGAACACACCCTGGAGGGGGCGCCAGTCCTTCACAGTGCGACACACACTCACACACTCACAGTCACCCCGAGGAAACCCACGCAGACACAGAGAGAACGCACCACACTCCTCACAGACAGTCACCCGGAGGAAACCCACGCAGACACAGGGAGATTACACCACACTCCTCACAGACAGTCACCCGGAGGAAACCCACGCAGACACAGAGAGAACACACCACACTCCTCACAGACAGTCACCCGGAGGAAACCCACGCTGACACAGAGAAAACACACCACACTCCTCACAGACAGTCGACCGGAGGAAACCCACGCAGGCACAGAGAGAACACACCACACTCCTCACAGACAGTCACCCGGAGGAAACCCACGCAGACACAGGGAGAACACACCACACTCCTCACAGACAGTCACCCGGAGGAAACCCACGCTGACACAGAGAAAACACACCACACTCTTCACAGACAGTCGACCGGAGGAAACCCACGCAGACACAGAGAGAACACACCACACTCCTCACAGACAGTCACCCGGAGGAAACCCACGCTGACACAGAGAGAACACACCACACTCCTCACAGACAGTCACCCGGAGGAAACCCACGCAGACACAGAGAGAACACACCACACTCCTCACAGACAGTCACCCGTAGGAAACCCACGCAGACACAGAGAGAACACACCACACTCCTCACAGACAGTCACCCGGAACGGGTCCCACAACCTCCAGGACCCTGAAGCTCTGACAAGAGACAGCAATTATTAGATTAATACTTGTTATACTACTACTACAGAAAATAGTGTTACTAATAGAAACCTTACTATTGCTATAAATATTTTTTATTAATGCAAGTAATACTGCCACTACTGTCACTATAACCACCAGTAAGACTATGACTACTACTAGCAGCCACAGTAATATTAATATAAATATAATATTAATGGTAACTGCAGATTATTAATGTTACTCTTATTAACAACAACAATAAACATAATATTTATTATAATTATAGTTATTACAATGTCTCACAGTCATATCTTTTCTTTTAACTTTATTAATCTCTGCTCTTATCCTGACTTCATAGCCTGTGTGTTCTGACGTATATTGGCTGTGTTTCTAGAAGTGGCCGCTGGGTGGCAGCAGAACACAATGGTCCAGAGCGTCACATCATGGACTAAATCTACAACAACAGTACAACAGTAAACAACAACAACACACACAGGACAACAGCAGCAGCACAGACCACAGTACTGTCGGCCCCCCAGATCCACTCAGATCATCCATCCCCCCATCAGTCATCCTGGGGGCTGCAGGTCCCAGAGTGCATTGCGTTAACTACACTGAGGCCAGACATGGTGCTGTACTCTGAAAGTAAACAGATTTAGTTTATTTCATAGAGTTAACGGCTCCATTTGAGGATGCAGTAGACGAAGCATTCGAAGGGAAGAAGCTGAAGTGCACAGACCTGGCGGCTGAGGTGAGGGAACACAGTGGCAGGCACATGTCACACCGGTGGAGATATGTGTTAGGGGATTTGGAGCCTGGTCTGGTGGTGTAGCCACAACTTATGACCCTACCATAGACACAACACAACAATCTGGTTATGACACTAAATCCTTTGAAGTGCTTACTCTTAAAATTACAGCATCAAAAAGGCAGTACTCTTTTATGCTCATCACAGTGCGTCGTCCTCCTGGGCCTTATTCAGAATTTCTTTGTGAATTTGCTGATTTTCTCTCAGGTTAGTTATCGTTTCAGAAAAGGCCTTAAATGTTGGTGATATCAATATTCACTTTGAGAAGGATCATGATCCACTTAAAAGTGCATTTGAATCAATTCTGGATGCGCTAGGGTTCACTCCGAATGTTACTGGGCCCACTCATCAATACAAACACACACTGGACCTAGTGTTAACACGGGGCATTGAGATAAAGAATCTGTCCAATCTCTCGCTACATGAGACCATCTCTGATCACCATCTAATCACATATGAAATTGTGTTAAACTTTGATATCTGTCCACAGCCTCGCTATATTAGAAAGCGCACTATAACATCCTCAACAGTTAGTGATTTTATCAACAGCCTTCCAGACCTTACCACCATTTCTTTTCCAACTCGAGCTCATTACAAACAACATACGAACTTTACTGTGTACAAACCTAGATAGTGTTGCACCAGTCAAGACCAAACAATTTAGAGAGAAAAGGCTTGCTCCATGGTACAGTGACAGCACGCGTGCATTAAAACTGGCTGCTCGTAACCATGAACGTAAATGGAGACACACAAAACTAGAAAGTTTCCGAATTGCATGGCAGCACAGCCTCACCGACTACAAACATGCCTCATCTAAAGCCAAATCACAGGACATCTCTTCCCTTATAGAAAACAACAAAGACAACCCTAGATTCCTTTTTAGCACTGTATCAAATAATTGTCCTCTGATTTCTGTAGCAATGACTTTATGTGGTTTTTAAATGATAAAATTGATTGCATTCGCCTCAAAATCCAAAATCAGTTCAAAGTCACATCGGCTTTTGTTGATGAACCCCCCGCCCGCTCTGAGGTGTACTTAGACTACATCAATTCTGTTGATAAAAACGACTTGCTTAGTTTAATTAGCTCATCTGTGTAAAGTGCTGTTTTGTATTGTTTCTAGTTTGTGTTCCCCCTGTCTTGTGTCTACTTCCTGATTGTTCCCTGGTCATGTGCTACCCTTCCCTTGTGTTTCTAGTGTCATGTGTCTTAATTAGTACCCAGGTGTTTCTTGTTGGTGTTGTCTTTATATAGTCCTTGTCAGTTGTTCTTGTTTGTGTGTCATTGTATGTGTGTTTGCTTGATGTTCCTTAGTCTTGTTCTATGTTTAATTCTGGGTTTTGTCTTGCTTTGTGTTTAGCCTTCTTGTTTAGCTCTTGTGTTTTATGTTTAGATTCTTTGTTTAGCATTTAGCATTGAGCCTTGTTTTGTGTGTAGTGTTTAGCTCTGTTTATAGTTTAGCCTAGTCTTTTGTGTTTAGTTCCTTAGCTTCTGTGTTTTGCCCTTTTGTTTAGCGTCCCTTTGTCTAGTTTCCTTTAAGTTATTGTAATAAAACCTCCTGCACTTACCTCCTTCCCTTACTCCTACACACCCGCTTTATTACAATCTAAATCATCTTCATGTTTACTGGATCCTGTACCAACACCAGTTATTTAAACAAACCTTACCTATAGTCATTAGACCATTGCTCACAATAATAAACTCATCCCTCAAAATAGGACATGTACCAAAACCTCTGAAACTAGCTGTAATCAAACCAATTATTAAAAAATCCAATCTTGACCCTCTTGTACTCGCAAACTACAGGCCAATATCAAACCTCCCTTTTATTGCTAAGATTCTAGAAAAAGTCGTGTCACAGCAGTTGTGCTCTTATCTACAAAACAATGACATTCATGACATTTTTCAGTCTAGATTTAGACCAAATCACAGCACAGAAACGGCTCTAACAAGAGTAACTAATGACTTACTCCTTTCACATGATAAGGGCTATATCTCTATTCTGGTGCTGCTTGACCTTAGTGCAGCATTTGATACCATAGATCATGTGATGCTTCTTGATACGCTGGAAAATCTGGTAGGAGTAAAAGGATCTGCCCTCTCTTGGTTCAGATCTTATTTATCCGATCGTTATCAATTTGTTTATCTGAATAATAAATCCTCTAATCATACTTTAGTTAAATATGGTGTTCCACAAGGATCAGTGCTTGGCCCTGTATTGTTCACACTCTACATGCTGCCACTGGGTCGACTAATCCGTAAGCATGGGATTCAATTCCACTGTTATGCTGATGACACACAACTGTATATATCAGCCAAACCCAATGATGTTGCTTGTCTACGTAAAATAACAGAATGTCTAACTGAAATTAAAGACTGGATGATGCAACATTTTCTCATGTTAAATTCTGATAAAACTGAGGTCTTGTTACTAGGTAAAGATACTCAGATACATTCACTCAGAAATGCTGCTATTAATCTTGATAATTCAACAGTAAAACACAATGCCATCATTAAAAACTTAGGGGTAGCCTTTGATTCGACTCTCACATTTGATACCCACACATCCAATACAGTCAAAACCGCCTTCTTCCACCTACGCAATATTGCCAAAATTCGGCATATTTTATCATTGAAAGATGCAGAGAAACTAGTGCATGCTTTTATAACTTCACGTCTAGACTACTGCAATGCGCTCCTGGCAGGGAGCTCGTGCAAAGCGTTACACAAGCTTCAGTTAGTTCAAAATGCAGCAGCCAGGGTGCTCACCAGAGCTAGAAAATTTGAACATATCACCCCAGTTCTCTCGTCCCTACACTGGCTACCTGTAAAATTTTGCATTGACTATAAAATACTCCTCTTAGCTTATAAATCTCTAAATGGTTTAGGCCCGCAGTATCTTACTGAACTTCTCATACCTTATCACCCGTCACATACACTTCGTTCACAGGATGCCCATCTACTCTTAGTTCCTCGCATTAAGAAAAACACAGCAGGAGGAAGAGCCTTTTCTAACAAAGCTCGTCAACTCTGGAATAGCCTCCGGTTACTGTTCGGGGCTCAGACACACTCTCAATCTTTAAATCTAGACTAAAAACCTACCTTTTCAAACAAGCTTTTGGTTTATCACTCACTTTCAGGTTACTCCTTCTCTATTGGTGTTCGAGCTGGTTTTCATACTATCACTGTTCTGTATTAAACCGGTCATATGACCATAGCTACAGCTCTTTTAGTTAGCTTTCTAGTAACCACCAACACACTGTCGCTGGGTTCTCTTGCCTGACCCGTGGAAGGTTTTTTTCACAGGACAATTTTGCCCGTTCTTTACCATGACCCTACTAACCTTTTGTATTTTTATTTGTTCCCTTTGTCTGGTTTTCTTTCTCCTGTCTCTCTCTCATGCTTTGAGACGTCCTGCTGCTCTCCAGGTGTTGCCCTGATCCAGCCCCTGACCCTGTGCGTCCTGTACAAGATCCTGGCCTTGTCTCATCTACACTATCACGCTTGGCCGTGCTGTTTTATCTCAGATTAACTCTGTTTAGCAGTGTCACAGAGGAAGAGTGTTAGCATGGTTTAGGGGTTTCTCAGAGAAGAGTTTTGTTCTGAGGAGGAGAACTGTGGATGTGAATTCACTCTATTTTCAGCCTGAGAAAGGGGTTTGGGAAGTTTCACCGCCTCATCATTGAGCTTCGGTACGATGAGCAGAGGTTTAAAGAGAATTACTAAAAACTTCAGAAGAAAAGATCATTACCATCTGATCCCACCTCCCGACTGACTGCGTACCCAGCTCACTCTCGTTTGTGTGTAATTTGTAATCTGCACGAAATGAGTATAATATCCCTGTAACTGCAGCCATCAGGGCTTCCTCCATGTCGGGCTCAGACAGAGGCATCATACGTCACATAGGAGCAGGACTCGGACCCACAACCCCAGGATCCTGGAGCTGTGTGACCGAGACACTACCTGCAGCGCCACCGTGCCGCCTCAGGACTTTTATTGTGTTATTTTATTCTCCACAGTTGTATAATGAAAGATTACAGAGACCCCCCTCTCCTTCTGGAGAAGAGAATGTAATGAACCTTTAGGAACACAACTGGACTCTAACACCACTGCTGCACCTTTAAAGATACACTACACTGTTTGTAGCTTCAGTGACCAATACCTTCTTTACTGAGAGAGTAGGAAAGCCCCTGGTTTAGGTTATAGTTCAGGGTTCACTACTCCAACACTCACATGCTTTTGGTGGGTCTCTCTCTCTCTCTCTCTCTCTCTCTGGAATATTAGGCCTGTTCTCCACATAATGTTTTGTTTGTTCTCCAGACGAACGCCAGTGGCTGCAGTCACAGGGTGAGGAGCACAACAAAAGCCTGATTATTCCCAGAGGTGCTCCACTTTTGTGTTTATTTGGGGAAAGGAATCACTCTCCACGAAAAACACAACATCAGAGCGTAAGCTGCTTCAGAATCGTTTTTATTTCAAACAAAGGAGAACATGTCTCAGCGCAAACAGAGACACGTCCAGAAAGAGGGACGAGACAAACACTGGAGGCGTAAGAAATAAAATCAACAAACAGACCGTTCACAGACAGGTCACTACACTGTACACACTCTGTACACACTCTGTACACACTCTGCTGCGGCCGGTCTGAACGCGGTGATGCTTTGGGTTATGATCGGGTTTTTATAAAAAGATATACACCAAAAAATAACACTGATACAAAGACATAGAGAGACTTTTATAAAACACTCACAAATAAACAGAACAATTCAGAACAACATCTACAGGTTTTAAAATGTGGCTGGAGCAGAGGTCACTGCAGAGCCTCGACTTAAACTTTATCTAAACATTCATTTATTCATTCATTCATTCATTCATTCATTCATCCGCTGTAAGCTCTTCATCCTGTTTAAGGTCGCAGTGGGTCCAGAGCCGACCCGGAATCATTGGGCACAGGGCAGGAATGCACACTAGACAGAGCATCACACACTCTCCCAGTCACTCACACACTCACCCAGTAGCTCATACACTCAGACAATCACTCACACACTCACCCAGTCACTCATACACTCACCCAGTCACTCATACACTCACACAATCACTCACACACTCTCCCAGTCACTCACACACTCACCCAGTCACTCATACACTCACCCAGTCACTCATACACTCACACAATCACTCACACACTCTCCCAGTCACTCACACACTCACACAATCACTCAAACACTCACCCAGTCACTCATACACTCACACAATCACTCAAACACTCACCCAGTCACTCATACACTCAAACCTGTGCACAGTTTCACACACACTCACCTGGTCACTCAGACAAACACACACACACACACACTCACCCAGTCACTCACACAAACACACACACACACACACACACACACTCACCCAGTCACTCACACAAACACACACACTCTCACCCAGCCACTCACACAAACACACACACTCTCACCCAGTCACTCCACCTACTAATGTGTGTTTGGACTGTGGGAGGAAAGCGGAGCACTCAGAGGAAACCCACACAGACACAGGGAAGATACACACCACACTCCTCACAGACAGTCACCCGAGGAGAGGATCCCACCCAGGACCCTGGGACCCTGCAGCTGTAGGGGAAAGACCCCCCCGGCAGCGCCCCGTAGCTGCCCTGATGGACGTTGGCGTGTTAGAGGGTGAACTGGTGTAGTTTGGGCTGATCTTGGTGTGACTCCATGATGTAAATGACTGTGTGACATTGTGTAACAGAAGTACAAATATTAGAAGGTTAAGTGTGCTGTTGTACAGGTTCCAGAAAAACATGAGACAGAGAGGGAGTGTGTGTGTGTGTGTGTGTGTGTGTGTGTGTTTTCAATGATCCACCAAACAATGCAGGAATGTGAAGTATAACTAAGTTGTGAAAGTATCTAATGAAAAAGCAGATTGTTGACTGTTGCTTTTAAAAGTGATAATAAACTTGCTTTAAAAATGTCCCCCATCTCCTGCCCCCCTCCACCCCATCCCTTCTTACTGCCCCACTTTCTTACCTGCCCAACCCCCCCCACACACACACACACCCAAAGCATTATGTGGCTTTAAAAAAATGTGAAACGTGTAATGAGGCGGGGAACTGCCTCATATTCCTTCTGCAGGTCACTTGAGGAGCTCCAGACGTTTCCTTGAAGTTGTGAACGTGTGATGAGTTGTGATGCTGTCTCCATGGATACCGGGGTTAGATGGAGGCAGGACCTGTGGTGCGGCCGGCTCCCTGTTGGCTGGTAACCTTCTGCGAGTGCCAGCGTGTCTCTTTGTAAACGAACCAGGCGTTGCCGGCCCAAAGGATCAGGTTCAGGAAGCCGAACACCTGCCAAACACAAACACACACCTGCTCAGGGGCAGAGCCCAACATCACAACAACCTCCCACCACCAACGACACGGGCCTGTGACAGAGACCACACCCGGGCCAGGGGGCAGACACGGGAGGGTGGGTTTGTTAATGTCCCTAGCATTGACGGGTGCGCTGGATCTTGTAGGGTTAATTTCGTAGGACATGCACCACCAACACACCAAACAGGACACAAGATTCGAGAGGGCGTAAGCATGCGTACGAGAACATGTGGTTAATAGCAAACATATCTCTAGTTTAACACTAAATTTACACACATTACAAAACAACAGCAAAACAACACACAACAAACACAGGCATCAAATCCATGTCAGAAATCACAGTCGCGTACTTCTCCTTGTGTGAGGAGTATTCTTCCTGCTGAGAAGTGTTTTATTCATCAACAGCAGTGATATATCCTCGCACAAAGTGGTTTTATACATGGATCTGCCGCCATACAAACACCAGGAGCGAAGTACACGGAATGGCAAGGAAGGGTAATAGAGGGTATCGCAGGGGAGTACAGGGTGGGGCTGGACAAGGAATAACAGGGTAGTGTAGTACAGGGAATTACAGGGCAGTTTAGTACAGGGTATGGCAGGGCAGGACAGGAAAATGCGGGGCTAGTTAATACAAGGTATGGCAGGGCAGGACAGGGAATAGAAGGTCAGGGTAGTAGAGGATAGGGCAGGACAGGGAATAGAAGGTCAGGGTAGTACAGGACAGGGAATAACAGGGTAGTGTAGTACAGGGAATTGCCGGGCAGGGCAGGATATGGTGCTATATGCAAAACCCCACATGAAGCTGAATCCAGGACAGATCTCCAGCAGTGAGACGAATGTGAAGTGCTCACCACAGATACATTGAGAGTGCGCATGCTGGCGAACTCCGTGACCTCGCAGATGACGCCCTCTCGGCAGGGCAGCAGGGTGGAGGTGAGGCCCTCGGTGCCAGTCGCGTCCTTCACCACCTGTAGCCCCCGCGCCCAGGCTGAGGAGCACACCAGCCACAGGAACGCAAACACAGCGGTCACCACAAAGTCCTGCAGGCATAGCAAACAGATACACGTCCAGTAAACCAACCAGCACTTCACCAACTTCCTCATAAACATAGTGGAACATTGCTGTGAAGACATAATGGCATTCAACCACATGTATACCAGTGAGGTCAAGTGTGAATGTTGGGTGGTCATTTCTCCAACTTTTCCAGAGGTCTATCACTCCCCAGGAGCACCAAGATTCACCAAAAGGGCAGTCTACAAACATTCAGACGCTAATGGTTCTTTTCCACTGCATGCTATCTACTCGGCCTGGATCGGTTCGATTTTTTTGCTTTCCACCCATCCCTGGTCTCTAAAGCCTCGTAAGTTTTTAATCCCTGTTCTCTCGTGGTTCAGAGCGAGTCGAGTAGGGACTAAACCGTGGCGTGTAAACCTTGCAGAGCGCTGATTGTCCAGAGAGAGTCGTCACTCTACGCCACGCAACACAGACGACCAGCACCAACTCTCCATCTGTAAAATCTCCAGCTGCAGCAGAGATCACGTTTGTTTTTATCCGACTCACGACGGCAGCTCGTAAAATGACGCCGTGGTCTTTTGAAGAGATTCTTCAGAGATTAACTTCAGAGATTTTACAAGCGGAGAGCTCTGCGTTTCATGGTGATTGACAGGTCTCTGGCCAATCAGCACTCTGCAGGGTTTACACCTCACATTTAGTACCTCGGTTGGAACCCAGCATGAGCAGGTACTGAAAAAGAACCCGGTTCCAGGACCAGGGATTTGACCAGTGGAAAAGCAGACGAGCCGGGTCGAGTCGTGTAGGTTCCATGCAATGGAAAAGCGGCATTATTTTAAAGTGTTACCAGGTATTTTTTTAAATCAATTTAATCAATTTAATACTAAGCCTCAGTTTCATGAAATGACAAAAGAGCAAGAGAATGTTTAAAACTTAACACATGTGAAAGAAACCTTTGTAGTGATGGAAATAATCCACTCACGAGCATGGGCCCGAGGTCAGAGTCTCTGTACACGTGCATGTAGCCCAGGTAGATCAGCAGAGCCGCTGTGCAGTACAGGAACGCCAGCACCGCCACTGCCACGAAGAACTCGGCCGAGGACGAGGAGTCGCCTACCAGGTGAGTCTCAGAGACAGAGTGGTTACACAGCGTCCGGTTCGACTCCACCAGCTGCACCTGGCTCAACCTGAGTAAAGACAAACAGAGGGCGGGAACAGTCAATACTGGTGTGTTCTCCCAGCTCCAGGGACCACACTGGTCACTCTGTACTTCTACAACTACACTCTGTTGTCTGTGTGTTGCTCTGCATATTTGGTTAGCCCCCTTTCTCCCTGTTCTGCAATGATCAGGGCCCCAACAGGACTCCCCAGTATGCAGAGCAACAGATGGACTACTGTCTGTAATTGTAGAATGATCAGCTGTCTTCATCTGGTTTAATGTTTGTAATGTCAGAGTTATGGGGGGGGGGGGGGGTTATGATTACGGGGAGGTTATGGTGAACGAACAAACCCAACGGAGAGACTCCAAACGCAGAAAAGCACCAACCGAGATGAGGATGTTGCTCTATTCCTGCTCCATAGGGGGGTAACACTGACTTATTTTTGCTGTTACAGTTACATTACTTAAGGTGGAACTGACTCTAAATTCAGGAGAGCGCTAACTGCATGAAAGTAAACACAGAGGGAAAGTGCTACAAAACTAAACAGCTCGAGTTACACATGAGTTTCTGTGGGAATTCAAACAGTGAATAAACATTTATTCATTTATTGTCAGTGACCCTTTTCCAGTTCAGGGCGGCAGTGGGTTCGGAGTCTACTCGGAATCACTGGGCGCAAGGCAGGAAAACACCCTGGAGGGGACGCTAGTGCTTCACAGGGCGACACACACTCACACATTCACTAACACTTACACCTACGGACACTTTGAGTCTCCAATCCACCTACCAACGTGTATTTTTGGAGCATGGGAGGAAACCGGAGCACCCGGAGGAAACCCACGCAGACACGGAGAACACACCACACTCCTCACAGACAGTCACCCAAAGGAAACCCACGCAGATACAGAGAGAACACACCACACTACTCACAGACAGTCACCCGCAGGAAACCCACACAGACACAGGGAGAACACACCACACTCCTCACAGACAGTCATCCGGAGGAAACCCACACAGACACAGAGAGAACACACCACACTCCTCACAGACAGTCATCCGGAGGAAACCCACACAGACACAGAGAGAACACACCACACTCCTCACAGACAGTCACCTGAAGGAAACCCACACAGACACAGAGAGAACACACCACACTCCTCACAGACATTCACCTGAAGGAAACCCATGCAGACACAGAGAGAACACACCACACTCCTCACAGACAGTCACCCGGAGGAAACCCACGCAGACACAGGGAGAACACACCACACTCCTCACAGACAGTCACCTGGAGGAAACCCACACAGACACAGGGAGAACACACCACACTCCTCACAGACAGTCACCCGAACCCAAAACCTCCAGGACCCTGGAGCTGTGACAGAGACACTCCCTGCTGCATCACCGTGACGCCCTATTGAAATATATTTCTAAAATATAAAATAAAAATAAATGTCACTAATTCAAATGAACAGACTATGTCAATATAGTCACTAATAAAATGTAAAAATATAGACAGAGTTACAGATTAGTAACAGAAGTACAATACTGGTACATTTTAAGTAAATACCATACGACTTATATACATATAAATATATTTCAATTGCATCAGAACTGTGGCCAAAATAACACACGACTAGTACTCAGTGTATATTAAATATAACTTAGAAATTAATTAAAAAAACGTATTGGCACTGATTTAGTACACATTAGTGTTTCCAAAAGAACATCATTTAAGTACACTTCTTTTTTTCCACAAAAACATTGCAGATCTTATTTATTTTATTGTCTTCTTGTGATTCGCCTGGTGTTATCTCATTCCTTCATTTTAATAAAGCATCTCCTCCTGCCTTCCTCGTGCCTTGTTTTGCGTAATCCCCACGTGACACTGTGAGCTGTCTTTTAACATGAAATGTTTATCTGCATTACTTTGCCTTCGTCTGAATTCTGCAGGGTCCTTTATCATTACACCGCATCCCTTCAACATCACCTCGGCCTTAAACCCCCACCACATCATGAGACAGGATTAAATAAACACCCACCTGAAAGGATATGCAAACGAGGCCTCCAGAGTTTCATTGCTGCCTCCTCCACAGAACAGTGTTATCACGTTCTTGCCTGAGTAGCCGCTGCAGCTTCCAAAGGCGAACACCGCTGTGAGCTGCTCAGAAAAACAAACCAGTGGTCACTAAGGCTGACCAGAGGGGGGCCAGTGAAGAAGAAACTGTTCCTCAGAGGGTTTCACAGGTTTACACTCACAACACTTAGTGAATACTGAACACATCTGGATTCTCCAGGAACACAGATGTATGTGAAAGTTTGAGATCCCTGGTCACACCACATTTTCTCTCCCCAGTTCAGTCATGTCCAGTTCCCTGTTGGCTAAGACCTCCCCCATTACACACACTGCCCCCAGCCTGGGAGAGTGAAAACATGCTTCCTCTGAGACATGCTTCCTCTGCTAACAAAGCTCCACTGGAGTAGAACACTAATGGTGCTTTCCCACTGCATGGAACATACTCTACTTTCCTCTGAGCTCCTCCACCAGGTGAATCAGGTCCTGGTTCTGGAAGCGGGTTCTTGTTTAGTGGCTGTTCTCTCGTGGTTCAGAGCGAGTCGAGTAGGGACTAAACCGTGGCGTGTAAACCTTGCAGAGCGCTGATCGTCCAGAGAGAGTCGTCACTCTACGCCACGCAACGCAGACGACCAGCACCAACTCTCCATCTGTAAAATCTCCAGCTGCAGCAGAGATCACGTTTGTTTTTATCCGACTCACGACGGCAGCTCGTAAAATGACGCCGTGGTCTTTTGAAGAGGTTCAAACGCTCCTTGGATCGGTGGCCGACGAAAAAATCCAGCGAGAGCTGGACGCTGCAACAAGGAAGGAACAAACTCTACTGATCTGTCTGAACTGATGACGGAGCTGTGTTCAGTCCCAAACAACAACAACACGCCGATACACCATGAGTAAACACCGCTTAATGTTACCACCGCTGTTGTTGTGGTTTCCAAAGCCTTCTGTTCCCCTTAGAGACGGGGATAGAGACGTCACCAGATACATTTCAGGGGGGAGCTGTGGGAGTGGAAAACCAACCAGGGACCATCAGAGAGTAGAGTCCAGTAGAGTTGACTCTACTGCCCATGCCCTGCTTCTTAATAAAAACAGGGACAGCCACAGCTCTGACCTGGGAGGTGGAGCTCAGGGCAAGGCTTTGTCCACATGACTCTCCTCGCTTGGCTTGGCCCTGAGTACCTGTCTGCTCTCTCAGTGAGAAAAGGGCCAGGGAGAGTTGAGGAGAGAGGAACGGAGTGAGGAGGGTCACTTGGTTGTGGCCCCACTTTAGGCCTCGAGCTCAGACTCCAGGATGGAAAGTGTGGTTCTCTCCAGGTGGGTTACCTCCCCCGGGTGGGTCATGGTAATCAGACAGCCCGTCTTTGAAGGGTCATGTGCAGTGTTCAAGTTGCAGTCCAGAGTTCACACCAAAAAACAGAGGGCACTGTGCAAATGTAACCTAAGATTATTATCATCAATTTTCAATAATTGATCTTTTCAATAAGCGTGGTGCTGGTATAAAATAATATAATAATAATAATAATGAACTGTCATGAGGAGAGGGTTAAACCAACACACACACACACACACTCACTGGAATAATGGGGTTGGGTTTATTCTAATATTAGGGTTTGTTTGTTTGAGCAAATGTACTCTTACTGCTCAGTTTAAGCCAATCTTCCAAACATCTGTCTTCTGAATCTCCGTCACTGAAGACTGTCCTGTCCTTCAGGTCACTGAAATGTCCACTAGGACTGTCCTCATTACGGCTGGACATGTGGAGTAGTCTTCCTCCTGAGCTGCAGTGGTTCAGGTTACACATGTGGTTTACAATTTTACAGTGAGTGGGGGGCAGGGAGAGCTGGACTGGTGGCTGTGGCGCAGAGTAAACATCTGCCAGATGTGCTGGTTCTCTGCAGGACGCTTCCGGATCGCTGACTCACTAAACTGGTACAGCAGTCTTCACTGAGACCTTTACACACACTTCAGTGTATCTAGAGCACTTTTCATGCTCCGCAAAATGTATAGAACACATATAGAGAGTATAGTACGCAGATTAGTGAGACCATGAAGCACACAGATACATTTATATAGAGTTTGCAGCAGTCTGATAAGTGTATATAGAGGGGTATAGTAGTCTGATAAGTGTATATAGAGGGGTATAGTGGTCTGATAAGTGTATATAGAGGGGTATAGTAGTCTGATAAGTGTATATAGAGGGGTATAGTGGTCTGATAAGTGTATATAGAGGGGTATAGTAGTCTGATAAGTGTATATAGATGGTATAGTAGTCTGATAAGTGTATATAGATGGTATAGTAGTCTGATAAGTGTATATAGAGGGGTATAGTAGTCTGATAAGTGTATATAGAGGGGTATAGTAGTCTGATAAGTGTATATAGAAGGGTATAGTGGTCTGATAAGTGTATATAGAGGAGTATAGTGGTCTGATAAGTGTATATAGAGGGGTATAGTAGTCTGATAAGTGTATGTAGATGGGTATAGTTGTCTGATAAGTGTATATAGATGGTATAGTAGTCTGATAAGTGTATATAGATGGTATAGTAGTCTGATAAGTGTATATAGAGGGGTATAGTAGTCTGATAAGTGTATATAGAGGGGTATAGTAGTCTGATAAGTGTATATAGAGGGGTATAGTAGTCTGATAAGTGTATATAGAGGGGTATAGTAGTCTGATAAGTGTATATAGAGGGGTATAGTAGTCTGATAAGTGTATATAGAGGTGTATAGTAGTCTGATAAGTGTATGTAGATGGGTATAGTAGTCTGATAAGTGTATATAGAGGGGTATAGTAGTCTGATAAGTGTATATAGAGGGGTATAGTAGTCTGATAAGTGTATGTAAATGGGTATAGTTGTCTGATAAGTGTATATAGATGGTATAGTAGTCTGATAAGTGTATATAGATGGTATAGTAGTCTGATAAGTGTATATAGAGGGGTATAGTAGTCTGATAAGTGTATATAGAGGGGTATAGTAGTCTGATAAGTGTATATAGAGGGGTATAGTAGTCTGATAAGTGTATATAGAGGGGTATAGTAGTCTGATAAGTGTATGTAGATGGGTATAGTTGTCTGTTAAGTGTATATAGATGGTATAGTAGTCTGATAAGTGTATATAGATGGTATAGTAGTCTGATAAGTGTATATAGAGGGGTATAGTAGTCTGATAAGTGTATATAGAGGGGTATAGTAGTCTGATAAGTGTATATAGAGGGGTATAGTAGTCTGATAAGTGTATATAGAGGGGTATAGTAGTCTGATAAGTGTATATAGAGGGGTATAGTAGTCTGATAAGTGTATATAGAGGGGTATAGTAGTCTGATAAGTGTAAATAGATGGTATAGTAGTCTGATAAGTGTATATAGAGGGGTATAGTACTCTGATAAGTGTATATAGAGGGGTATAGTAGTCTAATAAGTGTATATGGAGGGGTATAGTAGTCTGATAAGTGTATATAGAGGGGTATAGTAGTCTGATAAGTGTAAATAGATGGTATAGTAGTCTGATAAGTGTATATAGAGGGGTATAGTAGTCTGATAAGTGTATATAGAGGGGTATAGTAGTCTGATAAGTGTATATAGAGGGGTATAGTAGTCTGATAAGTGTATATAGATGGTACAGTGGTCTGATAAGTGTATATAGAGGGGTATAGTAGTCTGATAAGTGTATATAGATGGTATAGTAGTCTGATAAGTGTATATAGATGGTATAGTAGTCTGATAAGTGTATATAGAGGGGTATAGTAGTCTGATAAGTGTATATAGATGGTATAGTAGTCTGGTAAGTGTATATAGAGGGTATAGTAGTCTGATAAGTGTATATAGAGGGGTATAGTAGTCTGATAAGTGTATATAGAGGGGTATAGTAGTCTGATAAGTGTATATAGATGGTACAGTGGTCTGATAAGTGTATATAGAGGGGTATAGTAGTCTGATAAGTGTATATAGAGGGGTATAGTAGTCTGATAAGTGTATATAGATGGTATAGTAGTCTGATAAGTGTATATAGAGGGATTAGTAGTCTGATAAGTGTATATAGATGGTATAGTAGTCTGATAAGTGTATATAGAGGGTATAGTAGTCTGATAAGTGTATATAGATGGTATAGTAGTCTGATAAGTGTATATAGAGGGGTTAGTAGTCTGATAAGTGTATATAGATGGTATAGTAGTCTGATAAGTGTATATAGAGGGTATAGTAGTCTGATAAGTGTATATAGATGGTATAGTAGTCTGATAAGTGTATATAGAGGGTATAGTAGTCTGATAAGTGTATATAGATGGTATAGTAGTCTGATAAGTGTATATAGAGGAGTATAGTAGTCTGATAAGTGTATATAGATGGTATAGTAGTCTGATAAGTGTATATAGAGGAGTATAGTAGTCTGATAAGTGTATATAGAGGGGTATAGTAGTCTGATAAGTGTATATAGAGGGGTATAGTAGTCTGATAAGTGTATATAGATGGTATAGTAGTCTGATAAGTGTATATAGATGGTATAGTAGTCTGATAAGTGTATATAGATGGTATAGTAGTCTGATAAGTGTATATAGATGGTATAGTAGTCTGATAAGTGTATATAGAGGGGTATAGTAGTCTGATAAGTGTATATAGAGGGGTATAGTAGTCTGATAAGTGTATATAGAGGGGTATAGTAGTCTGATAAGTGTATATAGAGGGGTATAGTAGTCTGATAAGTGTATGTAGATGGGTATAGTTGTCTGTTAAGTGTATATAGATGGTATAGTAGTCTGATAAGTGTATATAGATGGTATAGTAGTCTGATAAGTGTATATAGAGGGGTATAGTAGTCTGATAAGTGTATATAGAGGGGTATAGTAGTCTGATAAGTGTATATAGAGGGGTATAGTAGTCTGATAAGTGTATATAGAGGGGTATAGTAGTCTGATAAGTGTATGTAGATGGGTATAGTTGTCTGATAAGTGTATATAGATGGTATAGTAGTCTGATAAGTGTATATAGATGGTATAGTAGTCTGATAAGTGTATATAGAGGGGTATAGTAGTCTGATAAGTGTATATAGAGGGGTATAGTAGTCTGATAAGTGTATATAGAGGGGTATAGTAGTCTGATAAGTTTATATAGAGGGGTATAGTAGTCTGATAAGTGTATATAGAGGGGTATAGTAGTCTGATAAGTGTATATAGAGGGGTATAGTAGTCTGATAAGTGTAAATAGATGGTATAGTAGTCTGATAAGTGTATATAGAGGGGTATAGTACTCTGATAAGTGTATATAGAGGGGTATAGTAGTCTAATAAGTGTATATAGAGGGGTATAGTAGTCTGATAAGTGTATATAGAGGGGTATAGTAGTCTGATAAGTGTATATAGAGGGGTATAGTAGTCTGATAAGTGTAAATAGATGGTATAGTAGTCTGATAAGTGTATATAGAGGGGTATAGTAGTCTGATAAGTTTATATAGAGGGGTATAGTAGTCTGATAAGTGTATATAGAGGGGTATAGTAGTCTGATAAGTGTATATAGAGGGGTATAGTAGTCTGATAAGTGTAAATAGATGGTATAGTAGTCTGATAAGTGTATATAGAGGGGTATAGTACTCTGATAAGTGTATATAGAGGGGTATAGTAGTCTAATAAGTGTATATGGAGGGGTATATTAGTCTGATAAGTGTATATAGAGGGTATAGTAGTCTGATAAGTGTATATAGAGGGGTATAGTAGTCTGATAAGTGTATATAGAGGGGTATAGTAGTCTGATAAGTGTATATAGAGGGGTATAGTAGTCTGATAAGTGTATATAGATGGTACAGTGGTCTGATAAGTGTATATAGAGGGGTATAGTAGTCTGATAAGTGTATATAGAGGGGTATAGTAGTCTGATAAGTGTATATAGAGGGGTATAGTAGTCTGATAAGTGTATATAGAGGGGTATAGTAGTCTGATAAGTGTATGTAGATGGGTATAGTAGTCTGATAAGTGTATATAGAGGGGTATAGTAGTCTGATAAGTGTATATAGAGGGGTATAGTAGTCTGATAAGTGTATGTAGATGGGTATAGTTGTCTGATAAGTATATATAGATGGTATAGTAGTCTGATAAGTGTATATAGATGGTATAGTAGTCTGATAAGTGTATATAGAGGGGTATAGTAGTCTGATAAGTGTATATAGAGGGGTATAGTAGTCTGATAAGTGTATATAGAGGGGTATAGTAGTCTGATAAGTGTATATAGAGGGGTATAGTAGTCTGATAAGTGTATGTAGATGGGTATAGTTGTCTGATAAGTGTATATAGATGGTATAGTAAGTCTGATAAGTGTATATAGATGGTATAGTAGTCTGATAAGTGTATATAGAGGGGTATAGTAGTCTGATAAGTGTATATAGAGGGGTATAGTAGTCTGATAAGTGTATATAGAGGGGTATAGTAGTCTGATAAGTGTATATAGAGGGGTATAGTAGTCTGATAAGTGTATGTAGATGGGTATAGTTGTCTGATAAGTGTATTATAGATGGTATAGTAGTCTGATAAGTGTATATAGATGGTATAGTAGTCTGATAGTGT
Source organism: Hoplias malabaricus (assembly GCF_029633855.1). Classification (NCBI taxonomy): domain Eukaryota; kingdom Metazoa; phylum Chordata; class Actinopteri; order Characiformes; family Erythrinidae; genus Hoplias; species Hoplias malabaricus. The sequence goes on along the minus strand of NC_089803.1, from coordinate 71,617,705 downwards.
ATATAGAGGGGTATAGTAGTCTGATAAGTGTATATAGAGGGGTATAGTAGTTCTGATAAGTGTATATAGAGGGGTATAGTAGTCTGATAAGTTTATATAGAGGGGTATAGTAGTCTGATAAGTGTATATAGAGGGGGTATAGTAGTCTGATAAGTGTATATAGAGGGGTAAAGTAGTCTGATAAGTGTAAATAGATGGTATAGTAGTCTGATAGTGTATATAGAGGGGTATAGTACTCTGATAAGTGTATATAGAGGGGTATAGTAGTCTAATAAGTGTATATGGAGGGGTATAGTAGTCTGATAAGTGTATATAGAGGGGTATAGTAGTCTGATAAGTGTATATAGATGGTATAGTAGTCTGATAAGTGTATATAGAGGGGTATAGTAGTCTGATAAGTGTATATAGAGGGGTATAGTAGTCTGATAAGTGTATATAGATGGTATAGTAGTCTGATAAGTGTATATAGAGGGTATAGTAGTCTGATAAGTGTATATAGAGGGGTATAGTAGTCTGATAAGTGTATATAGAGGGGTATAGTAGTCTGATAAGTGTATATAGATGGTACAGTGGTCTGATAAGTGTATATAGAGGGTATAGTAGTCTGATAAGTGTATATAGAGGGGTATAGTAGTCTGATAAGTGTATATAGATGGTATAGTAGTCTGATAAGTGTATATAGAGGGGTTAGTAGTCTGATAAGTGTATATAGATGGTATAGTAGTCTGATAAGTGTATATAGAGGGTATAGTAGTCTGATAAGTGTATATAGATGGTATAGTGGTCTGATAAGTGTATATACACACTCTATCAGATTGTGTATATAGAGGAGTATAGTAGTCTGATAAGTGTATATAGATGGTATAGTAGTCTGATAAGTGTATATAGAGGAGTATAGTAGTCTGATAAGTTATATAGAGGGGGTATAGTAGTCTGATAAGTGTATATAGATGGTATAGTAGTCTGATAAGTGTATATAGATGGTATAGTAGTCTGATAAGTGTATATAGTGGGGTATAGTAGTCTGATAAGTGTATATAGATGGTATAGTGGTCTGAAAAAAAAGGTGTATAGAGGAGTATAGTAGTCTGATAAGTGTATATAGTGGGGTATAGTAGTCTGATAAGTGTATATAGATGGTATAGTGGTCTGATAAGGTGTATAGAGGGGTATAGTAGTCTGATAAGTGTATATAGATGGTATAGTAGTCTGATAAGTGTATATAGATGGTATAGTAGTCTGATAAGTGTATATAGAGGGGTATAGTAGTCTGATAAGTGTATATAGAGGGGTATAGTAGTCTGATAAGTGTATATAGATGGTATAGTAGTCTGATAAGTGTATATAGATGGTATAGTGGTCTGATAAGTGTATATAGATGGTACAGTGGTCTGATAAGTGTATATAGAGGAGTATAGTAGTCTGATAAGTGTATATAGTGGGGTATAGTAGTCTGATAAGTGTATATAGAGGGGTATAGTAGTCTGATAAGTGTATATAGATGGTATAGTAGTCTGATAAGTGTATATAGATGGTATAGTGGTCTGATAAGATGTATATAGATGGTACAGTGGTCTGATAAGTGTATATAGAGGAGTATAGTAGTCTGATAAGTGTATATAGTGGGGTATAGTAGTCTGATAAGTGTATATAGAGGGGTATAGTAGTCTGATAAGTGTATATAGATGGTATAGTAGTCTGATAAGTGTATATAGATGGTATAGTGGTCTGATAAGTGTATATAGATGGTATAGTGGTCTGATAATTGTATATAGAGGAGTATAGTAGTCTGATAAGTGTATATAGATGGTATAGTGGTCTGATAAGTGTATATAGATGGTACAGTGGTCTGATAAGTGTATATAGAGGAGTATAGTAGTCTGATAAGTGTATATAGTGGGGTATAGTAGTCTGATAAGTGTATATAGATGGTATAGTGGTCTGATAATTGTATATAGAGGAGTATAGTAGTCTGATAAGTGTATATAGATGGTACAGTGGTCTGATAAGTGTATACAGAGGGGTATAGTAGTCTGATAAGTGTATATAGAGGGGTATAGTAGTCTGATAAGTGTATATAGAGGGGTATAGTAGTCTGATAAGTGTATATAGATGGTATAGTAGTCTGATAAGTGTATATAGTGGGGTATAGTAGTCTGATAAGTGTATATAGATGGTATAGTAGTCTGATAAGTGTATATAAGGGGTATTGTAGACAGCAAAGTGAGCTGGTAAATATATGTATCCCGGCCAGACCTTGTTTTCCCTCTCCACTGGTGGTCAGATGACCCCAAGCTGCTGTTTAAAAAGGTAGAGCTGGTCATTCACTTTCTCCTTCAGTCACCAAATTCCTGACCAGGCCGGTCAGGGTCAGGGAGGGAACCAGATTAATGAGTTTAAGCTACTCTGCGGTTTACAGCACGGTGGCGCTACACTGAACACCGTCAGATTCTGAGTGTGTTCCACAGGGTGAAGTCTTGCAGAGTTTAATGTGAAGTCAGTCCCTTTGAGTCACAGTCACCAGAACACCAAGGGTTAATCAGTGCAAGGAGTGTCCACCAAAAAAAACACTGCAGGCAACTTTCTAATTTCTCTTCTTCTTATTATTAAAAACATATATTACTGCTTCACTGATGAACACCCTCTTTATTCCAGGAATAAATGTGTCATTATACAGCAACCAGTCATAACATTAAAGCCACATTATTTCTACTCATTCTGCATTTAAGCAGCTCCCATTTTATCAAACTGTTATCCACCTGTTGCTCTGCATACTTTATTACCCCGTTCCTCAGCGCTCAGGACCCCCACAGAGCAGGTGTGATGTGGTGGTGGATCATTCTCAGCGCTGCAGTGACACTGACGTGGTGGTGGTGTGTTAGTGTGTGTTGTGCTGGTGTAGAGTGGATCAGACACAGAAGTGCTGCTGGAGTTTTTAAACCCTGTGTCCACTCTCTGTCCACTCTGTGAGACACTCCTCCCTCGTTGGTCCACTTTGTAGGATGCTGCTGGCTGGATGTTTTTGGTTGGTGGATTACTCTCAATCCAGCGGTGGCAAAAAGAGGTTTAAACTCCAGCAGCAGCTGCTGTGTCTGATCCAAATTGTGAACAGATGAAATGGAGGATAAGTGGAGAAGGAGGAGTTATGTTTTGGCTGATGGGTGTGTGATAAATGCTGGCCACACACCAGAGACATCACGTCCAAAAAGTCCAGCAACACCAGAACTACAGGACTGTACACATGTCCCCCCTCAACCCAAGGCCTGGTGCCCCCCTCCAGTTCAGACAGAGTCCGAGCTACTCACCCACTCCACGATTTTAATGAAGCCCAGGGGCTCCCGGATCGGGCTCGGACTGAAGCGGAAACCCGTCTGCATCTTCTCCACAAACTAAAGACTGTTCCACAGTTCCACGGCTCCCTTCTGAACTCCTCTCCACTTTCCTCTGAGAGAGACTCGGACTTCAGAGCAGTGACGTGGTGCTTCTCTCTCTCTCTCTCTCCTCCCACCCCTCCCTAATCTCTCCTTCTCTCCTCCCACTCCCTTTCTCACCCTTTCTCTCCCCTCCCTTCTTCTGTACTCCCACTACTTTCTTTCTCTACCACTCCTCCTCTCCTCTCTGTACTCTGTAAACCCCCTCTCTCCCTCTCTCTGTACGAGTGAATCTCTCTCGCTCTTTCCTCCTCCTCCTCCAAACTTCAGGCCCACAGCAAAACCCCCGCTGAAGCCGTTCACTATCAGAAATCTACAAAGCCAACACCTCCTGCCTTTCCTTCTCTCTTCCGTCCCTCGGAGGTGAATCTCCCCGCTGCCGCCGCCCTGTACCCCTCCTCGAACTGGGTGGAGTAATCTGGGTTTTTTTGGAAAGTCCTGTTGGTTAAAGCCACGCCGCTCAGCTCCAGACTGCAGTGGGTCTTTGGAGAAGATCATATGATCTGGATCTGGCTGCAGCAGAATTCTCTAAATTCCTTCACTCCCTTCAAGGCCAAGCAGAAAGAGCATTACAGGCTTGAGCTCAGCTCGGTCTGCACTCAGAGCCGGCCCAAACGCAACCGGGTAAAAACCAAGCTCCACACACACACACACACACACACACACACACACATGCAGAGCCCAAGCTCACCTCAAGTTTTAGTTTTTAACGCAGAGCTCAGGAGAAGAAATGAAACTACAACCGGTCGGATATTCTTTTTATTTTAAAGTCCCACTAAATGTTCCTAACACAGACTAACTCTGTAAAATGGACTGGACAGGAGTGGACAGAGAAAAGGGAATGCATTCTCCTTGAGTGAAAGGAAAAAATAAAAGAGACAGGATTTTAAATTTTACAACAGTGCTCCAGTGGCCGGGGTCAGATGAGGGGGGGGGGTGGAGGTCCTTCATATACATAAAATCATCAGGCAAATAATAATAATATTAACACATTGGTCTACAGCCAGAAGACACACTTTCGCTCTTTCACACACACACACACACACACTCAGAGGCTGACTGAATAAAGTCAGTCATAATGAAACTCAGCAGGTAATTTGATTTGATTCTGTTTGGTATAAAATGGGCATCAGACAAAAATAAGAACAAATAAATATGTCATTGTCGCTAATTAACCCTCTCTCCTTCCGCTGTGTAAACGAGAGACAGGGCCTGTTCTCTGTGGATCTGGAGTTACCGACCTCCATCTTCATCAGTAACCATTCTGCAGACTGAAACCTAAGGTCGTCTAAACCGACCCCTATCTCCTCCCCAGACTGTCTGCACCATCCACACACCGGCCACCCCCTCCCCAGACCGGCCACCCCCTCCACACACCGGGCATTTCCCTCCCCAGACCAGCTGCCCTCTCACCAGATTGGCCACGCCCTCCCCCAGACCAGCTGTTCCCGCTCCAGACGGGCCACCCTCTCGCCAGTCCAACCTCCCCCTCTACAGTCCAGCTGCCCCCTCTCCAAACCGGCCACCAACCCTCACCAGATCGACCACCCCCTCCCCAGATTGGGCACCTCCTCACCAGACCAGCCACCCACCCTCACCAGACCAGCCACCCACCCTCACCAGCCCAGCCGCCCCCTCACCAGCCCAGCCACCCCCTCACCAGACCTGCCACCCCCTCTCCAGACCGGCCACCCACACTCTCCAGACCGGCCACCCACACTCTCCAGACAGGCCACCCTCTCGCCAGGACAACCACCCCCACTCCAGACAGGCCACCCCCTCTCCAGACCGGCCACCCACACTCTCCAGACCGGCCACCCCCTCACCAGACCTGCCACCCCCTCTCCAGACCGGCCACCCACACTCTCCAGACCGGCCACCCCCTCTCCAGACAGGCCACCCTCTCGCCAGGACAACCACCCCCACTCCAGACAGGCCACCCCCTCTCCAGACCGGCCACCCACACTCTCCAGACCGGCCACCCCCTCACCAGACCTGCCACCCCCTCTCCAGACCGGCCACCCACACTCTCCAGACCGGCCACCTTCTCGCCAGGAACACCACCCCCTCTCCAGACCGGCCGTGCCCTGTTTTCGATCGAAATCATAGAAAACACAGACGCGAGACGAATGTTTAAAGAGGTAAAAAACAGAGAGCTGTGTTCCGTGGACAGACACGTTAACATTACATCGTGTACATCAGAGCGGGCTTCTACCACATAATTCAGCGTCTGGCTCACACGCTACAGCATCCGGATGGGTCCTCCGGCTCCGGAGAAGGGGAATGGTCATTGTTACCTACGGAGAAAAAGGCCAACAAGAAACTGGAAAAGTACCTTCCCAAAAAATCAGCATCTTATTTGCATAAAGGATTAAAACACTCCTTAGAAACGAGAGGAAACGCAGTCTGTGAACACGACGACCACACGAGACAACATTAAACGGCCATCGGTCATCCCTACGGTCGAATGGGGAAAGAAAAAGAGTCTGCACCTTCTTTTGGTTTACACTGAGACGACCTCCTGTCCTGCGGAGCAAGGCTCGGTCACACACTCGGGTTACTGCTGTTAGGTTTGATATTGAGAGAGGGTTTTAGTTTTGTCCTGAATTAAAAAAGAGACATTGAAGCGGTATAGAGTCTGCAGACGGACAGATAGAACAGCTCTGTGCACAGACAGCAGGGTACAGTGAGGGCTTCTTCCTCTCCCTCTTCTCTCTCTCTCTCTCTCTCTCTTCTGCACTCATCTCTTTCTCTCGGGCTGGCGCTCGCTGTCTCACGTTCTGTCAGTGCTGGGGCTGGGGGCTGCTAATGTGCTGGGGTTTCTGATGGTCTCCAGCCCTGTGGAGGACAGTGTTTGAGGAGGGGAGGAGGGGAGGAGGGGAGGAGGGGAGGAGGAGAAGAAGAGGAGGAACTCAGTGAAGCAGCTCCTCCACTTCGCTCTCCTTCAGCTTGGCATTTTCCCTGACCTCGTCGAAGCTGTACGTCTTCACAATCTCCCCGTTGTGGAAGACAGTGTGAAGCAGGTCCTACAGGGAAGGACACAACACACAGTTAGTTAGACGCTGCTGTGAAAGGTCCTAAAATTCAAAAATCATACGCTGACATCCTGATTATATCCTACTGCTTTCTCTTAGTTTGTGTTTAACCCTCACCGCGAGGGAACGTAGTGCTGGGTCTAAATGAAACATTTAATCCCATGTTTTCTGATTGTGTGGCCTTGTTTTTCAGTGTGTGGGTTGGTGGGCTCCAGTTCCAAACTGAGCAAGGGATTTTTTCAAAACATATCCACATTAATATTCAAAAGATCCCTTTCACACTACATCGGAATCATTTCTTTTCAACATGTTCAATCTGTATGTTTACACCTGATCTGAATTCTGATCTGACTCTTCAGACCTGATCTGAAATCCGATCTGTATGTTTAGACCCGATCTGAATTCTAATTGGACTGTTTAGATCTGATCTGAAATCCGATCAGTATGTTTAGACCTGATCTGAATTCTGATTGGACAGTTCACCTGATCAGAAATCCGATCTGTATGTTTAGATCCGATCTGAAATCCAATCTGTATGTTTAAACCTGATTTGACTTCTGATCTGACTCTTCAGACCTGATCTGAAATCCGATCAGTTTGTTTAGACCTGATCTGAATTCTGATCGGACTGTTCAGACCCAATTTGAAATCCAATATGTATGTTTAAACCTGATCTGAATTCTGATCGGACTGTTCAAACCTGATCTGAAATCCAATCTGTATGTTTACACCTGATCTGAAATCCGATCAGTATGTTTAGACCTGATCTGAAATCCAATCTGTATGTTTACACCTGATCTGAATTCTGATTGGACAGTTCACCTGATCTGAAATCCAATCTGTATGTTTAGACCTGATCTGAAATCCAATCTGTATGTTTAGACCTGATCTGAAATCCAATCTGTATGTTTAGACCTGATCTGAATTCTGATTGGACAGTTCACCTGATCTGAAATCCGATCTGTATGTTTAGATCCGATCTGAAATCCAATCTGTATGTTTAAACCTGATTTGACTTCTGATCTGACTCTTCAGACCTGATCTGATCAGTTTGTTTAGACCTGATCTGAATTCTGATTAGACATTTCACCTGATCTTAAATCCAATCTGTATGTTTAGACCTGATCTGAAATCCAATCTGTATGTTTATACCTGATCTGAATTCTGATTGGACAGTTCACCTAATCTGAAATCCGATCTGTATGTTTAGATCCGATCTGAAATCCAATCTGTATGTTTAAACCTGATTTGACTTCTGATCTGACTCTTCAGACCTGATCTGAAATCCGATCAGTTTGTTTAGACCTGATCTGAATTCTGATCTGACTCTTCAGACCTGATCTGAAATCCGATCAGTTTGTTTAGACCTGATCTGAATTCTGATTAGACATTTCACCTGATCTTAAATCCAATCTGTATATTTAGAACTGATCTGAATTCTGATCAGACAGTTCAAACCTGATCTGAAATCCAATCTATATGTTTAGACCTGATCTGAATTCTGATCGGACTGTTCAAACCTGATCTGAAATCCAATCTGTATGTTTAGACCTGATCTGAAATCAGAATTCAGATGAGTTCTAAACAAACTGATCGGATTTCAGATCAGATCTAAAATCCGATCAGTTTGTTTAGACCTCATCTGAATTCTGATCTGACTCTTCAGACCTGATCTGAAATCCGATCAGTTTGTTTAGACCTCATCTGAATTCTGATTAGACATTTCACCTGATCTTAAATCCAATCTGTATGTTTAGACCTGATCTGAATTCTGATCTGACTTTTCAGACCTGATCTGAATTCTGATCAGACAGTTCAAACCTGATTTGAAATCCAATCTGTATGTTTAGACCTGATCTGAATTCTGATTGAACTGCTTAGACCCGATCTGAAATCCAATCTTCATGTTTAGAGCTGATCTGAATCCCAATGTGGCAGTTTAGACTGCATCTGAATTCCAATGAGTTTGGATGTGATCTGAATTCTAATCAGAGAAAAATCATGCTGCCACATAGCAGATATTCTGGCTATATCAGTTCAAGTAAATGCTCTGCGGGGAGGTCTAGGATCAGCCTCCTGTTTTATTAACCCTGAACTTCCTGAAAGGAATGCTGTCCTAGATCTGGTCATTTTCACTGGAACAAAGCACAAAGGGCTCAAGGAGAGACTTGTGACATAAAATAACACAAAGGAGAGGATGAAATAAAAGGATGTACCACTCCATACTCCTCCATGTCACCCTTCCCCTCCTCCAGAGTCACGTAGTCCCCACTCTGCGTCCTGTGAAGAGACAGCCGACCCTTCTTTGACCTCTTGTTGGGGTCTGCTACAGGGTCTTTGAAGACGTTTACCTGCAGGAGGAAGAATAAAGATTGTACACTTCCATAAAAGAGAGGATGACATTAATCGATTTTAATCAATCTGTACGGTGACACCATGGTGCAGCTATTTTGCAATAAAAGACGGACAAGGCCACTGTTAGTGGTCATGATTTTTGTCTGTAATGACACTGGGGCTTTCCATAGTTTGTCGTTTATACTGTGCGGGCAAGAGCAGATTCCAGCAGCACTACAGCACCACCTTCAGCTCGGGTGTAGTAGTACGCAGTCACCAGGAACAGTGAACGTAAGAACTATAAACATGAAGCGATATGGACATTCTGGCCAGCGCAGAGGCGGAGCAATGACACGGACTGCTTCACTGACAGAAGAAAGAGGACTGAGAGAGAGAGGGATGGTAGGGCTAGGCTGGTGTCAGAGTGTAAAAGCACTGGAATAAAGCAGGGTCTCACCCCCAGGCCGTTCGTCACCACGTAGCTGCACTTGAAAGAGCAGTTGAGAAGGTCTCGGGTGAGTTTCTGCAGCAGCGCTCCTCCTGATCCGAACGCAATGTTCTCGATGCTCCACCTGTGCTCCTTCATCCCCTCCACGATCTGAAAGCACAGTCAAATAACAGATAAAAAACAACCTGCACACGCAGACTCAGACGGGCGCTGCCGGAGACAGACTCAAACAGGCCGTACCTCCTGCAAAGTGTTGATGTCCACCCCGTCGCCCTGAATGACCCGGATGTAAGGAGGAAGCACCTTGTAGCCCTTAGAGTTCTCGGTGGGATGGAACTTCTTCCCCAGAATCTCCAAGACCTGAGAAAGAAGTGGAGGTGAGCGTCTGAGACCGGGTTTCATTAAGACAGGTGAGACAATCTGAACCAATGATTACACCAAGACCCTCAGGCGGTCCATGTCTGTCTCCGTCTCGGTCTGGGTCTGGGTCTGTCTCTGTCTAGGTATCTGCATCGGTCTGGTTTCAGGGTCAGTCTGGGTGCTAGTCTGAGTCTTGCTCTGGGTCTTGGTTTGGGACTCAGTGTGGGTCTGAATGACGGTCTTGAGTGTCAGTCTGTGTCAGTCTGGTTCTGAGTGTTGGTCTGGGTCTACGTGTTGGTCTCGGTCGCAGTCTGGGTCTGAATGTCAGTCTGGGACTCAGTGTGGGTCTTGGTCTAAGTGTCGGTCTGGATCACAGTCTGGGTCTGAATGTCGGCCAGGTTCTAAGTGTCAGTCTAGATCTGAATGTCAGTCTGGGTCTCAGTCTGGTCCTGAGTGTCGGCCTTGATCTGAGTGTCAGTCTGGGTCTGAGTGTCAGTCTGGGTCTGGGTCTGAGTGTCAGTCTGGGTCTGGGTCTGAGTGTCAGTATGTGTCTGAATGTTGGTCTTGAGTGTCAGTCTGGGTCTCAGTCTGGTTCTGAGTGTTGGTCTGGGTCTACGTGTTGGTCTCGGTCGCAGTCTGGGTCTGAATGTCAGTCTGGGACTCAGTGTGGGTCTTGGTCTAAGTGTCGGTCTGGATCACAGTCTGGGTCTGAATGTCGGCCAGGTTCTAAGTGTCAGTCTAGATCTGAATGTCAGTCTGGGTCTCAGTCTGGTCCTGAGTGTCGGCCTTGATCTGAGTGTCAGTCTGGGTCTGAGTGTCAGTCTGGGTCTGGGTCTGAGTGTCAGTCTGGGTCTGGGTCTGAGTGTCAGTATGTGTCTGAATGTTGGTCTTGAGTGTCAGTCTGGGTCTCAGTCTGGTTCTGAGTGTTGGTCTGGGTCTACGTGTTGGTCTCGGTCGCAGTCTGGGTCTGAATGTCAGTCTGGGACTCAGTGTGGGTCTTGGTCTAAGTGTCGGTCTGGGTCACAGTCTGGGTCTGAATGTTAGTCTGGGTCTCAGTCTGGTCCTGAGTGTCGGCCTTGATCTGAGTGTCAGTCTGGGTCTGAGTGTCAGTCTGGGTCTGGTTCTGAGTGTCAGTCTGGGTCTGGGTCTGAGTGTCAGTATGTGTCTGAATGTTGGTCTTGAGTGTCAGTCTGGGTCTCAGTCTGGTTCTGGATCTTTGTGTCTGTCTGAAACGCGGGTCTTAAGTCTGGACCTCGGTCTCCATCCGGGCGTCGGGTCACTGCTTCCGTCTCGGTCTGCCTCCCAGTAAAAAGCTGCTGCAGTTAGTTTCAAATAAAGGCAGAAAATGCAGCACATAGCATCTAACAAAACAGCTGTAAAGTCATGGTTCTGTGTTACCTTCAGCACCGTGTCTAAAGGGTTCCCCGAGTCCGGCCGCACCACCAGAGGAGCATCAGGACTCCGCTTCTCCACCAGCGGCCTCAGGTCTTCGCCCCAGATCTTCTCACAGGCGTTGTAGATGTCGTAACTGTCGCTGACGATGGACACAGGCACAGAGGGGAACTGTTTCACAATGTGCTCAAAGGCGTCCTTCTCATGCTCCTTTCCCCAGGCAGTGATGGTGCTGTTGGGGGGTAGAGAGGCAGATGTGGATATCCGAGTTCCAGAGCATTGTTTACACAACTGTTCAGCACTGTGCAAAAGTCTTAGGCACCTGATTATTATTAATATGTAAAATATTGATCTCCACATTACGTCTGGTATAAAATTATAAATAATTCCAATAAACACAACAAAGCGAGTGAAGAACAGTGTGTTTCCAGATGTTTCTCCTGATCGTATGGATTTGTTAAATCTACAGCACACTTCATTTAACACAGTGAAGTATTTATTAACCTCTGACACTAGGCACTGGACTGTCTCACACACACACACACACACATTTACAATATCCCACTCGTTATAATAATGGGATTTATTCTAATATTAAGGCTTGGTTTGTTTTATTTTGAGCATATTAACTCTTACTGTCTATAGACATGAGTGTGTGAGTGAATGGGTGAGTGTGTGGTGTCCTGTGATGAACCTGTGTCCAGTGTGAGTCCTGGGAAGGGTCCGGACCAATGACTGTCATTTTCTCAGGTGTCTAAAACCCTTGCACAGCAGTGAACATCACTGTAATACACTGCACTTTATGTTCACACTTCTCCGTCTCCTCAGTTTTAACTCTTTATTTATATTTTTATGATATGGTAAATCTTACACTAGAACACTGTACTGTCTGTGTGTGTGTGTGTGTGTGTGTGTGTGTGTGTGTGCGTGTTTGGCCAGTGTGCTACATTCAGACGTGTGTCGTTCCAAAACTATTTCCTTGTGTGTGTATCATTTAAAAAAAGAATACACCTCTGATAACTCCCACTTTCACCCACTAGAGGGCAGCACAGTCCGGGATATGCTGCATGCACGTGTTGATTAAAAGAGAAATCATCTCAGTAACCACACCGCGTTTGTTCCCTGATGTTGATATTTAACTAATAAAGAGTTAATACACGTTTATAAAAGTAAAGCAGCTGTTGGAAGGTGAGGCTCAGGGCCGTGTGTTTGTGCAAAGCTCAGAACGGCACCACGGCTCTGGCTCAGTTCTGGGGAAGTGAAGGGTGAAATCAGGCGGCCCTAAAGGCACAGAAGAGCGGTCAGCGTGACGGTGGAGAATGAGTGTGTGGTATATTTGTCACCCAGGTTTTAATAAAACTCAGAATGAGGGAGGGTCCCCTTAGCTTTACCACTTACAGGGGTCTCAGCTCTTGTTGGGAAAGAGGGGTAGGGCAGAGGGTGAGGGGTATATACGCCTTGAAACTGAATTGTTCAGAGCACACTTCAACTGAAGGGCTATGGATGCCTTGTGAATCAGTGGCGAGATGCTGTGCAGCGATCAATGAAACCCACAGGTGTCAGTATTTTCTCTTTTTTGAAGGCGTATGGTGCTCTAAATTTAATTAAATTTAGTGTAAGTTCAAATCCAGCAGCACTTCTCTGATATAACTGCGGAGTGGTAGCCGAGCAAGCTGAAGCCTTGTTTTTTAATGCACTCTGATGACCTCCAAGGCTCTTGAAAGGTCGCTCTGTTTCGGAGAGGGTGATTTTAACCACTACGCCCTGTAACTCAGCTCCAAGGGACGAGATGACACTTAAAAACCAGGGGTAGAGGTAAAAATAAGAAATGTTATTCACCTTTAATCCAGGTGCCTCAGTAGCTGCTGCTGGAGAATCACAGGTGAGTGAGCGTACCTGTGGAAGCTTACCTGTGTTCTGCAGCTGGTACAGAGAACCCAGGCACTGGGTCTTTGGTGCCGTAGTACTTCTTGATGACTCCAATCCCAGCCACGGTGTCGGTCCCTTTAAAGTTCACCAAGTGTGCAGAAGCCCCGATCCCAGCGGTCTAAAAAAACAAACAAGGGACATCACTCATTCATCTCCTCTGGGTTCCTGCACTAAGCTGAGGTCACACTAGGTGGCGCTGTGTAGGGCTGGAAGACTCGTCCGGCTCCAGGCCGCCTCACGTTTATTCATCATTTTATTAAGTGAACATAATAAATTTTCAGTGTTTTGGTGTGACCTATAAATGTAAGTCAAAGTTCAAATTCTCCCGCTCTTTTGTCATTTTACGGTAATTGTTGTATCGTATTAAGATTTACAATTTTCCTTTTATTCAGTAAAATTAAATAGTGTGTAAACGGAGAGAGAGGAACTTCCCCACCCACTACACGACATAGTGATGAAACACAGAACTACATTCAGTGCAAGGCTCATTCCACCGAAATGCACCAGAGCGCCACAGGAGGTCATTTCGACCTGTGGCCATCAAACTCTATAACTCCTCCCTCGATGTGTGACATTATTGTTCATCCGTGCGATACTAAATACCTTCTAAATACCTAATTTTTGGGGATAATATTGTATCCAAAAGCAAAGTCCACTGTGACTGCAGCTTTATGCCTCTGTCTGCTTTCTACTCACCTCCTGTGAAGAAACCCCCCTGTAGCCAAAGTCATGAAGCTTGTATTCCAGTCCCTCCAAGGTTCCAGAGGTTTTCATGAGATACCTGGCCAGGATCTTCTTCTGCTCGCGGGAGTTGGTGGCGACGGTGATGGGGTACCAGATCTGAACCAGGATCGTCTGTGCAGACAGGATAAAGACAAAGGTAAACACTCGCTGACAGCAACATGATCCTGTGGTTAGACAGGTCTCTTAATCACTGGGTACTGCTGCAGGTGCAAGAGCTTTCAGCTTCCTTCCTTTCGCTTTGAAGCCGAAATTGGTGCTAAATTCGCAGCTGCAGTGGGCTACTGGGTTTTTATTTATTTATTTATTTATTTATTTTGCCCCCAGCCTTTTTGTGAACTCCTGCAGCGCCCCCTCCCTGTGGCTCTCTTAAATGCACATGCACCAACCAAACGGACACAGAACAGAAACTGGACACACCAGACATGTCATAATTTTGAAATAGCAGCCAGTTCGAGCAGAGTCGTCGGTCTGGGCCCATCCTCATTTCTATTGGTCGACGTGCCTCCACGTCAGAGTCCGATGCAGCAAAAGTTGAATTGGTTTGAACTTTGACACGTGGCGGAGCGTCTTTAACTGCGCACAGGATCGTTTATAGTCCATCGGAGCTGACGCAGAAATACAGACGAGGAATATCAGCCTCTAGTGCGTAGGCACCGTTAATCCAGCACTGTTACCTCACCTTGTCAATGTTCTTCTCACTTACTTCTATCAAATCCTTACTGAAATGTTCTGACTGAGTGTAAAGGTTAATCTAAAGCCTTGGACCAAATGGCACAAAGTGTCTGTCCAGACAATGTCCACGGCACTCGAGTGGACAGAGCCAGCTTGGGAAAGCGGCGCAGAGCAGAATCAACACAGAGTGTGTACAGCAGCGGACCCTGGGCCTTGGGGGGGGGGCGCCTGCTAAAGGCCGGGATCGCCACTTTGTTTCAGACCAGCCAGTCAGGTCAATATTATCTCACCGCATCACATCCCCCGCCCTCACACTGTCCGGCCCCAACAATGACCCCCTCCTGGACAATCACAGTCGCTTCCACTCCACTCCGTCTCAGCGGTGTTTCCCTTCTCCGTTCATAACCAGGACTGACCCGGCAGCCCTCGTGAAGCTGCGGACACAGCCAAGGACTGGCATTAATCCAGACCGACACGCGCAGGACGGAAAGGTATTTTAGCAGCAGAATTAACGAAAAGGACCACTCCTTCTGCACAGACTGAAAAACACTTACATCTAAGGACACTCACAACACTTTTCCATCAAAACAACTCTGTTCCGTTTGGGTTCATAATAACCTTGGTGCTTTTCAGTGAACCACACCAGTTTTAGTGGAAACCGAGGGTAAGTCACAGAGTACGTCATCAGCAGGGGGCGCTGCACAGCGGCAGTAAACAGAAGAGAGAAGACGGCGGAGCGTGTAGACGACCTGCGAGCGTTTGTGCTGCTGTTACAGAAGTTTGTTTTTCAAAAAGCAAACGTGGATCAGCTTTTGGCGATAAGGAGACGTAGGAGACTACACAGTGCGCTCCTCCTGGGCGTCGCCGTTGCTCCTTGCTCCTGTAACTAGCCACGCCCACAGTCATCCTCACGGCTCGAGCTGAAAAACTTACTGTTCTTTGGTTCAGAACCTATTTTTGGTGGTGGAAATACGCAGAACGGTTCAAAATTAGGTTCACGAACCGCAACAAATCCCCACTGGTAGAAAAGCACTATCAAAGTCTTGAAATAAATTTCCTCTTTTCTAAAAGCTTTTTAAAATATGCCTTTGATTAAACACGACTGTCTGCGCCCCCTGGGGGAGACTCACCTGCGGCAGCACATCCCTCATCACTCACAGTTACACACTGTACCTCAGCCTGGATTTACAGCCTCTCAGAACAGATCTCATTAATAAAGTGTTCCTGTCCTGCTTAAAAATTCAACACATCTTTCCAAATAGTGAAAACAGCATGTGTATTGTGGTAAGTTCAGTCTCTGCAGCGCCCCCTCTGGTTCAACTCTAATGAAGGCGAGGATAGCATTTGAAAAATGTACGAGCCAAGAGCGAGGGAGAGATTCAGAGCTGTTTTGGACAGTTTTGGCTCGATTAAGAGAATAGAGAAGAAGTAGAGAGTGAGAGGAGTCTGTGTGTGTGTGTGTGTGTGTGTGTGTGTGTGTGTGTGAGAGAGAGAGTGAGAGAGAGAGAGAGAGAGAGAGAGAGAGACAGAGACAGAAAGAGAGAGAGGGGGAGAGACAGAGGGAGAGACAGGAAGAGAGAGAGGGAGAATGACAGAGGAAGAGAGAGAGGGGGAGAGACAGAGAGAGAGAGAGAGAGAGAGAATGAAGGCGAAGGGGGATACCTCTGACACCTGCCCCACCTCTAAACCCGTAAATCACTGCAGCGCTCGTTCCATTCTGAAGCATTTTTTCAAAACTGAACTAGGGGTGCAGACCAGTGGAGTTTAGTTACTATTTAAAGGTACTGTAAGAGCCCTGCCAGGTGAATTACACTGATGATGGTTACAGTGCCCCCTGCTGTGGGGGTTATATCAGGCAGTGAGTGAACGCTCAGTTCTTGATGTTGATGTTGGAAACAGGAGAAATGTACTGAGGCCCACATTGTGGTGGTTATAATGTTTTGGCCAGTCTCCAGAACTCAGGTCTGAGGGAGTTCCCGGTGTGCAGCGGTCAGATCCGACCCAAGGTACGAGGAAGGACGAGCAGTGAGCAGCAACATGGTCAGTGGTCAGCGCTGTGTAAACTACGCTCTGTTCCAAATAGCGCCCTACTCCCTAAATAGTGCACATCACAGATGATAAAACTAGTACTACTACATAGTGTAGAGGGGGATGTTTGTGATTCACCCTAGTGGTGTGGCGGTGTAACTGCGAGCGCGATGGAGACCTGTCACCTGTCATCTTTTTTTTGGAGCACTTTCGGCTCTCGGATCCTCACGCTGACCATCTCTCCTGCTGTGGCCTGAGCTCTGTGTAACTGCTGACCGCAGTCTCCGGCCGATAAAGAGCCCAGTGTCTGGTGTGACGTGTTTATTTATAAACTTACTCTCTGTGACAGAATCTCTGTTGTAAAACTGGTGTAATTATGGGATACTGACACAGCGCTGACCACTGAACAAACGTGATTTTTCAGAGCAGAACCGCGCCCTGTAGCAGGAGATTAGCCGGGGCCTGACAGAGGCTATTAGGGCAGATGGCCAGTGCAGTCACATGGTTATAAAAGCAGCAGCTGTAATATGGCTTCATGTGACTCTCCCAGATCAGGATTCCCACCTCCTGTTCCCGGAGGATCAGCAGGAAGGCACCGCATCCTCGTGACAATGTGGTCTTTACTGGGCGACAGTTTTCATGGTCATTCTAAAGTCACAGTATCTGTAAAGACACCTGAACCAGTGCGTGTTCCTGCTGCCGTCAGGCAGACGTTCAGTGTAGGGCTGGACAATAATTCAATATCAATATATACCACAATGTAAATGGTTCTATAACGATAACAAGTACACATTATTTACTGCATCTATCACTGACTTAGATTCAATACAGAGCGCCGCCAACAGCTGCACACAGTTTTAAAATTATACTCGCATTCATTCATTCATTGTCTGTAATCCTTATCCAGTTCAGGGCGGCGGTGTGTCCGGAGCCTACCTGGAATCATTGGGTGCAAGGTGGGAACACACCCTGGAGGGGGCTCCAGTCCTTCACAGGGCGACACACACTCACACATTCACTCACACCTACGGACACTTTTGAGTCTCCAATCCACCTACCAATGTGTGTTTTTGGAACGTGGGCGGAAACCGGAGCACCCAGAGGAAACCCACGCAGACACAGAGAGAACACACCACACTCCTCACAGACAGTCACCCGGAGGAAACCCACACAGACACAGAGAGAACACACCACACTCCTCACAGACAGTCACCCGGAGGAAACCCACGCAGACACAGGGAGAACACACCACACTCCTCACAGACAGTCACCCGGAGGAAACCCACACAGACACAGGGAGAACACACCACACTCCTCACAGACAGTCACCCGGAGGAAACCCACACAGACACAGGGAGAACACACCACACTCCTCACAGACAGTCACCCGGAGGAAACCCACGCAGACACAGGGAGAACACACCACACTCCTCACAGACAGTCACCCGGAGGAAACCCACACAGACACAGGGAGAACACACCACACTCCTCACAGACAGTCACCCGGAGGAAACCCACGCAGACACAGGGAGAACACACCACACTCCTCACAGACAGTCACCCGGAGGAAACCCACACAGACACAGGGAGAACACACCACACTCCTCACAGACAGTCACCCGGAGGAAACCCACACAGACACAGGGAGAACACACCACACTCCGCACAGACAGTCACCCGGAGGAAACCCACGCAGACACAGGGAGAACACACCACACTCCTCACAGACAGTCACCCGGAGGAAACCCACACAGACACAGGGAGAACACACCACACTCCTCACAGACAGTCACCCGGAGGAAACCCACACAGACACAGGGAGAACACACCACACTCCTTGCAGACTCCTCCCTGGAGGGGGCGTCAGTCTTCACAGGGCGACATACACTCACAAATTCATTCACTCACACCTACGGACACTTTTGAGTGTCAAGTTACAAGTGAGGCAAACAGCTAAGTACGTGAATCCTTAAAAGCTCTAGCTTCTCTAACCCACATTTCCCTGCATTTTTTCCTTTAGTGGGCAGGGCTATTAGTGGGCGTGGCTAAATCTGGGCCATGTGACATCAGGTCTGCCACTCAATCTGCAATATGTTTATGTCCAGCAGCTGCAGGGTCGTCCAAACACATGCTAGACTCACAAGAGGTTCTCACTATCGATCTGCTACTGCCACTGTGCTGTCTGTGTTGCCATGGTGATGCTGCTGTCAATCATACTGTGATGTGCCCCACACTCTGAGTTGAGAGCAGCCGCCGAGGAAGAGGCTGAAGCTGTTCAACTCTTTCAAACTGCTTTAATGTAGAAATATGAACTGAATATAACACTGGGGGTAAGCTGTCGTCCAACTGAAGCTCAGTGTAATGTTTTCTAAAGGCCACAGGGAGTGCCGCTAAGTCGCGGGAACAGTCCCCTGAAGGAGGGGCCGCATCCTGGACGTCAGGATGACTCAGCTGATTTCAGGCCAAGAAAAATCACAGTGACAAGGGGAAACGTGATCCTCCAGTCACACACAAACACCTTCTCAGGTAACGGCAGCTAAAGGTGGGGTCATGATTCCTTTGGGAATTTTAATGTGGAGTTCCTCTGAAAATAAAATACAGCATCAGTGGAAACACACAAAACTAAGCATTTAACTAGAAGTGAGTGTCAGGGAAACAACCAAAAGAAGCAGAAAGCGCTGCAGAAACTACACTATGTAACATGTGGGTGATGGCAGGAAACCACCCACCTCCCTCTCTGTCCCTTCTGTGCTGTAGAAATGAATTACACTAGGGGGAGCCACAAGAGCAAAAGACCCCAATCATGCATTGTATTCCTTTAAGAAGAATTTTACTTTTAAAGGAACACTACGCAATATTTTTACCTTAAAATTACAGCTTTAAAATCGTTGTGATGCTTCAATGAGCTGTAATCGGGAGAACAGAGCTTCTGCAGCTGCTACTCCGGCCTCAGCACTGGAGAACCTGCACTATGTAACTTTTGAAAGAGGGTAGGAAAGCTCCCGCCTCCGCATTGATATCAATACAGTGCTGTAAAAGTGACTTACACTAGAGGGAGCTCCAGGTGCAAAATCCCCAAATCTTACCTAGTGTTCCTTTAAGAAGAATAAGACATTTTTGTGAATCCAGCCCCAGGGGAGTTAGCATTCTCCTCCAAGCGTGTTGAGCTCCTGTGGTGTTGTGTTAGCAGCAGTTTGAGAAAAGACGAAGCTTGATGTGTCTCAGAGGGTAACGTGCTCGTCTGTCTCCTGTGTGGGGGATTCTGGGGGTGTAGATGGCACGATATTATAGGTCTTTACTGTGGGCTACTGGTCAATGCGACCGCTAGTTAGTCCACCTGATACAGGTGTGCCCCCACCCCCGACAGGACAGGTGTGTATATGGAAGGCGAGACCACAGAGAACACAGGAGGAAGGGGTTGTGTTCGTGTGGCTGCTAAACCTCTCCTAAGTCTGGTCCCACCCCCTGACGTACCTCCACCCAGTTGGTGAGCCAGTAGCACTCGGGGTCCGTGCTCTCCACCGTGAACAGCACGTTTCCACGTGGAATCACACTCCCCTCCGGGACAGCCTTGATCTCAATCGGCAGGCGACCTTGGTACTTCTGTAACACACACACACACACAGAGTCATCATATACACTATACAAACACACTACTTACACACACACTATACACAAACATTACATGTGTAGCGCTGATTCTTTGTGTAGTTTGTGTGTGTGGGTGTATACTGAGAGATAGTGTGTGTACTGTGAGAGTGTGTTTGTGTACAGTGCAGTGTGACAGTGTTCAACACTAGAACATCGACCCTTGGGCGCTACGAATCCAAGACGAGAATGAAATGGCAGTTTTCCACTGCATGGTCCTCTACTGTCTACTCTACTGGCATCTCCTAACCCTATACTCGTCTCTACTGGTCCCTACTGGCCTCTACAGGTCTCTACTGGCCTCTACAGGTCTCTCCAGGACTCCTTGGGACTCTACTGACTCTACGGGGCTCTACAGGTCTCTACGGGTCTCTACTGAACTCTACTGGCCTACAACAACGGCAGCGGTAATGTCAAGCGGTAACGTTAAGCGGTGTTTACTCATGGTGTATTGGTGTGTTGTTGTTGTTGTTTGGGACTGAACACAGCTCCGTCATCAGTTCAGACAGATCAGTAGAGTTTGTTCCTTCCTTGTTGCAGCGTCCAGCTCTCGCTGGATTCTTTCGTCGGCCACCGATCCAAGGAGCGTTTGAACCTCTTCAAAAGACCACGGCGTCATTTTACGAGCTGCCGTCGTGAGTCGGATAAAAACAAACGTGATCTCTGCTGCAGCTGGAGATTTTACAGATGGAGAGTTGGTGCTGGTCGTCTGCGTCGCGTGGCGTAGAGTGACGACTCTCTCTGGACGATCAGCGCTCTGCAAGGTTTACACGCCGCGGTTTAGTCCCTACTCAACTCGCTCTGAACCACGAGAGAACAGCCACTAAACAAGAACCCGGTTTCATCATCCCATTACCTCCAGGATGTAGGTCCAGCCTTTTACGTTGAATACGTCATCCTGAAAATGTTCCCGGTACACCTCCTTGGCCTCCTGGATCTTCTCAGCGGTGACGACTCTCCCTGCCGGGAGAAAAGAGAGATGAAGGAGTGAAGGAGGATAGTAAATCACACACTAGGTGCAGGCGATATGGCCCTAAAATAGTATCCTTGGCGATACGATAAAACACTGAAAAATATTTAAATAATTTCAAGAGCACACTACTGCAACAAAATTAATATTAATGTTTTATTGGAGTGTAAATGTAACACTTTCAAACAGTGACGAGAAATAAAAAAACAAGTAAAATTAACCAAGGCTCTCACGGCTGCTGTGTCTAACACGTAAAGAACGTACGTCATGTTACGCACAACAGTATGATGTCATAATGCAAACAAGTCAGAATATACGTTATGAGACATTGATTATTTTATTGTTTTAATATAATATCAATATTATCACCAACAATGCGCAGTGACACAGACCTATCACACACTTCTCAGGACATTAGTGAACTCTGATAGTGCGACAGGAACTGGAGGGAAAGTGGAGTGAGAAATAGGGATGCTGTGTACATGAATGTGTGTGTGTGTGTGTGTGTGTGTTATTACATTAGTGGAGTTTCTCACAGTGAAGCTTTGTCCTGAAAGCTAGCGAGTGAATGACGCAGACGCTGTGGAGAATCTTAAAGTCACAGTGTCCTCGTAACTAAAGTCTGAACAGCACTGCATACGCACAAGCATGGGTTCTCTCATTTTCTGTATGTGTGTGTGTGTCTGTCTTCCTCTCTCTCGCTTACTCACACACACACACATACACACATTGCACTTTGCTGTGTGTTTACAGAGCAGATGTTCTATTGTCTTCATGCACATGCTGTAAACAAACACTTCAAACAACGGAGAACCCTCTCCAGCTCAGAAACCGGCCACAGGCAGAAAGCGCCCGTCTGCAGACCTCACACAGACCTCAGCCATCACTGACACCTCTCTCTCCCCTCGTGCTAAAGATGAACAGCATTTACACTGAATTACTTCACTTCACATCACAAGAGTGAGAGCTGTTATATTATTATTATTATGTTACCTTTATCATCAGAACACCATCTTAATCAGATTTATTAACGTGGACGTTAGCTACGACACACCAGTCAGAGGCGGTCAGACACTGTGCTGTGGACATGACAACAACCACAACTGACTGAGCATCTGCCGCGCTACACTCAGGTCTGGACCTTCATTTACAGGAAATAATCACAAATAAATATTTACCTCAAATCATTCAGCTCTACACAGTAACATTTAAATCTGATCTCATTTTAAACCTCGACTCCGTCTCAAAGAAGGTCTCGATGTGTATGACCTGGGCAGAGACATTCAGGAACTTAGGAACGAGGACTGTACAAGTTTTCTGAACTAAAATCTGTGTGTCTTGCGTCAGAGCACGCTGGCGTCTGTTTGGTGACAGCCGCTTCTGCCCGTGTCTCACTACGATTTGTTTTGTTTAAATTATGGATGTCTATGAGGGACTTGTGTGTGGTGGGTTTTTCTCCTCTGCTGCTGTGAGACCTGACCTGGGGGACCTGGGTTCGCCTACTGACCAGTGGCTTCGTAGTAAAAGAGTGCGGGTACTAGACTGACCTCCTGCAGTCCACACCTGTCTCCTGTTGAAAATGTGTGGTGCATTTTAAAGGGCAAAATACGACAATGGAGACCCCGGGCTGTTTAGCAGATGAAGTTGTACATCAAGCAAGAATGGGGAAGAATTCCACCTACAAAGCTTCAACAATTAGTGTCCTCAGTTCCCAAACGCTTACTGAGTGTTGTTAAAAGGAAAGGTGATGTAACACAGTGATGAACATGATCCTGTCCCAACTCTTTTAGAACATGTTGCAGGCCTCAGATTCAAAATGAGTGAATATTTGCAAAACAACAATAAAGTTTGAACCGTTTGAACATTAAATATCTTGTTATTGTAGTGTATTCAATTGAATATAGGATGAAAAGGATCAAATCATCGTATTCTAATTTTATGTGTGTTTTACACAACGTCCCTACTTCATTGGAATTGGGGTTGTAAACCACCCATGTTTATGACTGAGTGAGGTTTATTAAAAGCATGAACTGTAAAAATGCACTTGAATGAACCACACAACAGAATTAAAATGACACTATTCAGGAAAATACTTCACTCCAAAAACACTAAGCTGACTCTAAAACTTACTTTGATTTGTAAAGGCCTTAATTGCAGTGACTTTACCTTTTAAGTATTTGTGGAGGATGTACTGCAGGCCGTAGAATACAGTCTTCTCATATTTGACCTTCCAGGTCTTGGTGGGGTCCGTCTTCTTCTCCCGACATTCAAAGTAGGAGTAGACTTTACTGGTGTTGGGGGGATACTGTTTATAATGTGTGACCTGCAAAGCACAGAGAACACAGACATTACACAGCTGTCTTTTTTATTGCATACAGTATGGTACTCACACAATATGTCCTCCATAATACATAAGAGTACAGTACTCACACACAGGTCTGTTATATTACGCACAGTACGGTATTCACACACAGGTCTGTTATATTACGCACAGTACGGTACTCACACACAGGTCTGTTATATTACACACAGTACGGTACTCACACACAGGTCTGTTATATTACACACAGTACGGTACTCACACACAGGTCTGTTATATTACGCACAGTACGGTATTCACACACAGGTCTGTTATATTACGTACAGTACGGTATTCACACACAGGTCTGTTATATTACACACAGTATGGTACTCACACACAGGTCTGTTATATTACGCACGGTACTCACACACAGGTCTGTTATATTACACAGAGTACGGTACTCACACACAGGTCTGTTATATTACACACGGTACGGTATTCACACACAGGTCTGTTATATTACACACGGTACGGTACTCACACACAGGTCTGTTATATTACACACAGTATGGTACTCACACACAGGTCTGTAATATTACACACGGTACTCACACACAGGTCTGTTATATTACACAGAGTACGGTACTCACACACAGGTCTGTTATATTACACACGGTACGGTATTCACACACAGGTCTGTTATATTACACACGGTACGGTACTCACACACAGGTCTGTTATATTACACAGAGTACGGTACTCACACACAGGTCTGTTATATTACACACGGTACGGTATTCACACACAGGTCTGTTATATTACACACGGTACGGTACTCACACACAGGTCTGTTATATTACACACAGTATGGTACTCACACACAGGTCTGTTATATTACACACGGTACTCACACACAGGTATGTTATATTACACAGAGTACGGTACTCACACACAGGTCTGTTATATTACACACGGTACGGTATTCACACACAGGTCTGTTATATTACACACGGTACAGTACTCACACACAGGTCTGTTATATTACACACGGTACGGTATTCACACATAGGTCTGTTATATTACACACAGTACGGTACTCACACACAGGTCTGTTATATTACACACGGTACGGTACTCACACACAGGTCTGTTATATTACACACGGTACGGTATTCACACATAGGTCTGTTATATTACACACAGTACGGTACTCACACACAGGTCTGTTATATTACACACGGTACGGTACTCACACACAGGTCTGTTATATTACACACAGTACGGTACTCACACATAGGTCTGTTATATTACACACGGTACGGTATTCACACACAGGTCTGTTATATTACACACAGTACGGTACTCACACACAGGTCTGTTATATTACACACGGTACGGTACTCACACATAGGTCTGATATATTACATACAGTACTCACACACAGGTCTGTTATATTACACACAGTACGGTACTCACACACAGGTCTGTTATATTACACACGGTACGGTATTCACACACAGGTCTGTTATATTACACACAGTACGGTACTCACACACAGGTCTGTTATATTACACACAGTACGGTAGTCACACACAGGTCTGTTATATTACACACGGTACGGTAGTCACACACAGGTCTGTTATATTACACACGGTACGGTATTCACACCGCTATTATATATTGTATGGAAGGCACAAACACACGCAACCAAATGTGAGCATGGTACTCACAATATTCTTCATATTACATTCAGTACAATACACTGTGTCCTTTATGTAACACACACACACACACTTATATAACACACAGTATGGTACTAAATGTTAACAGAACTCAGAAGGGCAGCATATTTGTAAGTTTTGTGGTGAATAAATTATGTATTGAATATTTTCTCCAGTGAAGGACAATAAAAAAAACTAAACATTACATTAAGATTAAATGAGTTTAATCTATTATAAAGACTGAAATAAGGACATCTGACACTTACTGAATATATTCATTCAATTCATTTACTGTTAAAAAAATTAAAAATATAAGTATTGAACACACCGAGATATATTTTGAGGTAATCTCACACAAGATGTGTTTGCCTTTTGGATAATGTAGGCTTTTCTCTTTCATTTAAATCCTTAATTGTGAATTATTTTTACACTGATACTCTGTCCTTGGTGTGACTTATTCCTTTAGGATTTAAATAAAATAAAAGAAGCAGTTACAGACGATGAATGAATATATGCAAATAAAATACAGAGGAACACACAAAGACTGTCTGCTCATTTCTAACATTTCCAAAATTATATTACAATAGGATAAACAAATAAATAAATTTGTGTTTACATCATAATTTAACACATTGTTGTAATTCTTTTTATTAATTAATTCATTGTCTGTAACCCATTGTCTGCGGCGGTGGGTCTGGAGCCTACCCGGAATCACTGGGTGCAAGGCAGGAACACACCCTGGAGGGGGCGCCAGTCCTTCACAGGGCGACACACACACACACCTACGGACACTTTTGAGTCTCCACCTACCAACGTGTGTTTTTGGAGCGTGGGAGGAAACCGGAGCACCCGGAGGAAACCCACGCAGACACAGAGAGAACACACCACACTCCTCACAGACAGTCACCCGGAGGAAACCCACGCAGACACAGAGAGAACACACCACACTCCTCACAGACAGTCACCCGGAGGAAACCCATACAGACACAGAGAGAACACACTACACTCCTCACAGACAGTCACCCGGAGGAAACCCACACAGACACAGAGAGAACACACTACACTCCTCACAGACAGTCACCCGGAGGAAACCCACGCAGACACAGAGAGAACACACCACACTCCTCACAGACAGTCACCCGGAGGAAACCCACACAGACACAGAGAGAACACACTACACTCCTCACAGACAGTCACCCGGAGGAAACCCACACAGACACAGAGAGAACACACCACACTCCTCACAGACAGTCACCCGGAGGAAACCCACGCAGACACAGAGAGAACACACCACACTCCTCACAGACAGTCACCCGGAGGAAACCCACGCAGACACAGAGAGAACACACCACACTCCTCACAGACAGTCACCCGGAGGAAACCCACACAGACACAGAGAGAACACACCACACTCCTCACAGACAGTCACCCGGAGGAAACCCACGCAGACACAGAGAGAACACACCACACTCCTCACAGACAGTCACCCGGAGGAAACCCACGCAGACACAGAGAGAACACACTACACTCCTCACAGACAGTCACCCGGAGGAAACCCACACAGACACAGAGAGAACACACCACACTCCTCACAGACAGTCACCCGGAGCGGGACTCGAACCCACAACCTCTAGGACCCTGGAGCTGTGACAGAGACACTACCTGCTGCTCCACTGTGTCGCACTTATTTATATTTTATTTAAGCACACTGAATAATTGATATTAATATAAATGAAAAGTAAACAATGATAAAATAATAAATTTTTTATTATATACTTATCATTTTTACTCTTTATCTCTTGTAATATATTAACACAGGTATATATCTTTTATTCTTTAATACTATTATTATTATTGTTCTCATTGTTACTATGTTGATTTTTGTGTGACAGATAATAATGGCACTATTTTATTTAATGGTGGTGATATTTTACTATTCCTGAGGTTCCTACACAGTAAATTATTGTTAACTTAATTTAATTATTTAAATTATGACACTAAAAGTGCTGATTTAACACTGGAGAGTTTGCTGTGTAGAAGAGGCACGGTTCCTGGGGAGTTCTCCACCCTCCCTCACTCTTTCTCAATTCCCCTCTGAGAGACTGCGCATGCGTCTGCGCCGGAGAGGAAGCTGGACCACGTGCTGAGAGCACAGACGTGTGTCTCTGTGACAGGGAGGACACACAGACCACAGAAATGCTCCTCTCAGGACACCGCCCCCCACCAAACCCAGGGCAGAGACGTGAGAATTCAGACCGGGACTAAAACACTGCTATAACAGCCATAACATTATGACCATCTCCTTCCTTCTCCACTCACTGCTGTGTCTGATCCACTCTACACCAGCACAACACACACTAACACACCACCACCACGTCAGTGTCACTGCAGCGCTGAGAATGATCCACCACCACATCACACCTGCTCTGTGGGGGTCCTGAGCGCTGAGGAACAGGGGGGAAACAACGGATGCATGGCAACAGGTGAACTACAGTCTGTAATTGTAGAACTGCACAGGGCTCTGGTGTGGTCAGTGGAGCTGAGAGAACAAAAACCTAAAAGATGAAGTGTAACTGCGCTCTGTTCCCGACTCTGCCTCCATCTGTAACTGGTCTAAACCCACACTCACACGGACTTTTGGACACAGTATTGTCCCCAAGAACAGAACAAACCCATCACAGCTTTTTCCTGATGGAGCTCAGAACGAACGCAGCGCCCAATAAACTCCTCACTGTTTGGAGATGCAGGAATGCTGAGACGACGCTGACCAACGCGGTCAAGGAGACGGAGCGCTGAGCGCCAGATGGAGGAGTAAACAAAAGCAAACAGAGTCAGTAATAATGTGTGTACAGACTGGACACCAACACACACCTCAGACCCTGTCCTGTCCAGCACACGGGGTCCTGCCCTTCACAGCGTCCTCAGACTGACCTTAACGCTGGTCCCCTTTAATGCCATGACATTCCTCCGTGTGTGTGTGTGTGTGTGTGTGTGTGTGTGGTGAGGGGGTGTTACTGCTTGGTCCCAACCCCTTGCTCACTGTCTAAAGGTCACTCTCTTCTACAGTTTCACCGAGTCCCTGCATGACCTTCATTTGGAGCAACGGGCCATAACAAAAAAACCAGAACTACATCGGCTCTCTCTCGCCATCAGAGCGCGCTAGAGTCCAATCCAACCACGTCAGACAAGGACACAGCAACGGAGAGAGATGGCTGTCCTTCAACTCTTTCCTGTGTTTTCACGTCGCAACTTCAGACCTTCAAAAGATTTGATCCCGGCATCCTGCTCCGTATCAGTGTGTCCCAGTGCACAGCATGAGCCTCCCAACCAGGGCACTGAGAGACACAAGGACACACACACACACACACAGCCTCGCCTAACCATGCACCATCGCAAAACAAGCATTAATCCAGCGCT
Source organism: Hoplias malabaricus (assembly GCF_029633855.1). Classification (NCBI taxonomy): domain Eukaryota; kingdom Metazoa; phylum Chordata; class Actinopteri; order Characiformes; family Erythrinidae; genus Hoplias; species Hoplias malabaricus. Next base: position 71,589,274 of record NC_089803.1, on the reverse strand, counting down.
GGGGCTGCGGCTCGTCTGAAACACTCCAGTCAATGCACAGGTCTCTATCAGAGCGAAGGTCAGAGCACAGAGTGCAGTCTAAGGCTCATTCATACTCCCTTTAGATACTGCTCCTGGATCCCATTACAGTGGAAACTAAAGTGTAACAGCAGTATAACCACACCTTCACCGCTTAGAAAGGTCCTAGCACACTCCACTGGGCCTGAGGCGGACCCGGTGACAGCTCCTGGTGCTGGAGCCGGGCCTGATTAAAGAGCTGTCACTGGTGCCGAGGATGAGTCTGGGGATGGAGTAACAGAGCCAGGCCCGGCCCCTCGATGGCCCTGGTGTCAGAGCTGGATGCCGGGACGGGGACGCGTGCCATAGCCATCAAACGTATCCACACTTACCCACTGCAATAATGATGATTCTTGGCGGCAAAAGTGGTGCTGTTCTGGCCCAGTGATCTTACAGGAGTCAATGAACATGTGATGCACCAGCTCCAGAGCCAGCACCAGCTCAGATGGTGTGACGGTGGAGGAGTGGGATTAGTGTTCGGTGTGAAACTCTCAGTTCTAAGGAAAGATCCAGAGACACAGCGGCTCTGAGGTAACGCTAGGAACCAGACGTCCGTGGGAATCAGGGCATTAAAGTAGAGAGGTGTTTGCATGTGTTCCTGACGGCCCTGTGTTTGCTTTAGGTTATCAAGTGTGCGACTAAAGGTTAGAAGACGCATAAGAGCAATTTTGAGTGGTAAAATTAACAGGGGTTAACATCTGCCTCTCCAGGACAGCTCCTGGTTCCAGTCCATCAGTCACAGCGGAAATTCCAGCATAACAACAGCTTTACTACACATTTACCACACAGCCAGCCCCAGCACACTCCACTGGGCCTGGTGATGGAGCTGAGGCTTGGGCTGGAGCTGGGCCTGGTGATGGAGCTGGGCCTGGTGACGGAGGTTGGCCTGGTGACGGAGGTGGGCCTGATGATGGAGCTGGGCCTGGTGACAGAGGTGGGCCTGGTGACGGAGCTGGGCCTGGTGACGGAGCTGGGCCTGGTGACGGAGGTTGGCCTGGTGACGGAGGTTGGCCTGGTGACGGAGGTGGGCCTGATGATGGAGCTGGGCCTGATGATGGAGCTGGGCCTGATGATGGAGCTGGGCCTGATGACAGAGCTGGGCCTGGTGACGGAGGTGGGCCTGATGATGGAGCTGGGCCTGATGACAGAGCTGGGCCTGGTGACGGAGGTGGGCCTGATGATGGAGCTGGGCCTGATGACAGAGCTGGGCCTGGTGACGGAGGTTGGCCTGGTGACAGGGGTGGACCTGATGATGGTGCTGGGCCTGATGATGGAGCTGGGCCTGGTGACGGAGGTGGGCCTGATGACGTGAAACCACGGATGCGGACGAATGTCAGCCTCGAACACTCCTCTTCCTCAGGTGCACGATGCTGTGCCCTGCTCCTCTCAGAGATTAATCCTCATCATGTGCAACCGGGCAGAACCTCAGCAGATGACGCAGTAGGGGGTGACCCTGACCCGCTCTGAGACGAGGCGACTGAAGACACTGGGGGTGTGAGGGTCAGGAGCGCATCTGTCTGCGTTCAGGCACTTACCCTTGAGCCTTCACTTTGAGTTTCAGTTTGAGACTAGAGAAGAGAGCTGCCACACCTGTTCCTGTGCGTGTGTGTGTGTGCGCGCGCGCGCGCGTGTGGGGTTTGTGTGTGTATCCGTTACTTAGCAAATTGTGGGGACTAAATCCTGTATATAATCTCACATTGTGGGGACTTTTCCATGGTGGTCCCCACGAGGTAATAATTACATTTATATGTGAAAACGTTTTAAGGTTAGGGTTAAGCTAATAGTGTGGGTGGAAAAGATAATGGTGAGTCTCCAACAAATGAATGGAAGTCTATGTAATGTCCCCACAATTCATAAAAACAATATCGCGTGTGTGTGAGGAGATAGACAGTGGCGATGGATGAGAACATGGCTGTGTGTGTTTGTTTCTGCTAGTGCATGTGTAAGGGAGCTGCGTGTGTGTGTGTGTGTGTGTGTGTGTGTGTGTAGCTCGGTTAAAGCCCTGAGGGGCTGAACACCGGCTGTAATGAGGGAGACGGACCGGGGGCCGGTGACAGAGGAGCCCGGGTCTGCCCCCCGGAGGAGGCCGCGGAGGAGCTTTCGTTTCCCCCTAAAGCGAAAGGAGAGACAGCGCGCTTTCGGTTTTGTTTCTGAGGGGAACGCCGTTCCAGCGCGACGAGGTCGTTAGCTGTAGCCGCGCCGACGGATAACCCTCCATACGCCGCCGGTTTCAGAGCACTGTAGCCCAGCTTCCCCCTTCTCCTGTCCCCCTGTCCGCTCCACTCAGATGCGGCTCCCCTCCTCGCACACCGCGCCGAGCCTCGGGAGGCCGCCCTGACCCGCAGACTCCACCGCGCAACTCCTCTCTCCGCTGCCCGGCCTAAGCTCCAGCTCTCACCGCTCACACAAACCCCAGCCCCGCGGCCTTGGGAGGACACCTTACACACACAGCCTCTTTCTCTCTCTCTCACACACACACACACGCACATTTTTTATATTTATATTAATACACACTCGAGCATGGCTCACCTTATAGGAGTCGGTGGCTAACAGTATGTTGAAGTCCGTGTCTCTGTTCTCCATCTTCCCTCCGCACTGGTGCCTCCGCCGCTATTCTCTCTCTTTCTCTCTCACACACACCCTCACACACACTGTCTCTTTTCTACCTCTCTTTCTCTCCCTCACACACTCTCTCTCTCTCTCTAATAAGTGCGTCTCTCTTTCTCTCTCTCTCTGTGCGCGGGGAAACTCACAACCAAGCACGTAGTTACCGAAGGAGGAGGGCTCGGCGGTGGGCGGGGCGAACCGTGCCCCCGCCCCAGGATTGGACAGCGTCCCATTGACGTCACCGCTTGGGCGGGGCAAACGGCCCTGGAGAGATGTCAGGTGCCTGTTCCGAGCAGAAACCTTACACACACCTCTGTGTTTTCATGCATTGTGAGGACTTTTTATGTAGACTTCCGTTTATTTTGTGGACATTAAACTGACCCACAACGTGACTATTAGCTTAACACTAACACTACACTGACCCCAACACTAACACTAACACTACACTGACCCCAACACTAACACTACACTGACCCTAACACTAACACTACACTGACCCTAACACTAACACTACACTGACCCCAACACTAACACTACACTGACCCCAACACTAACACTACACTGACCCCTACACTAACACTAACACTACACTGACCCCAACACTAACACTACACTGACCCTAACACTAACACTACACTGACCCCAACACTAACACTAACACTACACTGACCCCAACACTAACACTACACTGACCCTAACACTAACACTACACTGACCCCAACACTAACACTACACTGACCCTAACACTAACACTACACTGACCCTAACACTAACACTACACTGACCCTAACACTAACACTAACACTACACTGACCCCAACACTAACACTACACTGACCCTAACACTAACACTACACTGACCCCAACACTAACACTAACACTACACTGACCCCAACACTAACACTACACTGACCCTAACACTAACACTACACTGACCCCAACACTAACACTAACACTACACTGACCCCAACACTAACACTACACTGACCCTAACACTACACTGACCCTAACACTAACACTACACTGACCCTAACACTAACACTACACTGACCCCAACACTAACACTAACACTACACTGACCCCAACACTAACACTACACTGACCCTAACACTAACACTACACTGACCCCAACACTAACACTAACACTACACTGACCCCAACACTAACACTACACTGACCCTAACACTAACACTACACTGACCCCAACACTAACACTAACACTACACTGACCCCAACACTAACACTACACTGACCCTAACACTACACTGACCCTAACACTAACACTACACTGACCCTAACACTAACACTACACTGACCCCAACACTAACACTAACACTACACTGACCCCAACACTAACACTACACTGACCCTAACACTAACACTACACTGACCCTAACACTAACACTACACTAACACTACACTGACCCTAACACTAACACTACACTGACCCTAACACTAACACTACACTGACCCTAACACTACACTGACCCTAACACTAACACTACACTGACCCCAACACTAACACTACACTGACCCCAACACTAACACTACACTGACCCCAACACTAACACTAACACTACACTGACCCCAACACTAACACTACACTGACCCTAACACTAACACTACACTGACCCTAACACTAACACTACACTGACCCCAACACTAACACTACACTGACCCTAACACTAACAATAACACTACACTGACCCCAACACTAACACTACACTGACCCTAACACTAACACTACACTGACCCTAACACTAACACTAACACTACACTGACCCCAACACTAACACTACACTGACCCTAACACTAACACTACACTGACCCTAACACTAACACTACACTGACCCTAACACTAACACTAACACTACACTGACCCCAACACTAACACTACACTGACCCTAACACTACACTGACCCCAACACTAACACTACACTGACCCTAACACTAACACTACACTGACCCCAACACTAACACTACACTGACCCTAACACTAACACTACACTGACCCCTACACTAACACTACACTGACCCCAACACTAACACTACACTGACCCCTACACTAACACTACACTGACCCCAACACTAACACTAACACTACACTGACCCTAACACTACACTGACCCCTACACTGACCCCAACACTACACTGACCCCAACACTAACACTACACTGACCCTAACACTAACACTAACACTACACTGACCCTAACACTACACTGACCCCAACACTAACACTACACTGACCCTAACACTAACACTACACTGACCCTAACACTACACTGACCCCAACACTAACACTACACTGACCCTAACACTAACACTACACTGACCCTAACACTAACACTAACACTACACTGACCCTAACACTAACACTAACACTACACTGACCCCAACACTAACACTACACTGACCCTAACACTACACTGACCCTAACACTAACACTACACTGACCCTAACACTAACACTAACACTACACTGACCCCAACACTAACACTACACTGACCCTAACACTACACTGACCCCAACACTAACACTACACTGACCCTAACACTAACACTACACTGACCCCAACACTAACACTACACTGACCCTAACACTAACACTACACTGACCCTAACACTAACACTACACTGACCCCTACACTAACACTACACTGACCCCAACACTAACACTACACTGACCCCTACACTAACACTACACTGACCCCAACACTAACACTAACACTACACTGACCCCAACACTAACACTAACACTACACTGACCCTAACACTACACTGACCCCTACACTGACCCCAACACTACACTGACCCCAACACTAACACTACACTGACCCTAACACTAACACTAACACTACACTGACCCTAACACTACACTGACCCCAACACTAACACTACACTGACCCTAACACTAACACTACACTGACCCTAACACTACACTGACCCCTACACTAACACTACACTGACCCCAACACTAACACTACACTGACCCCAACACTAACACTACACTGACCCCTACACTAACACTACACTGACCCCAACACTAACACTACTCTGATCCCAACACTAACACTACACTGACCCCAAAACTAACCCTGACCATAACACTAACATCACCCTGAGCATCCTATACTGTGCAGCAGGAACTGACACTGAATCCTCCAAACACTGCAGAATAAAATAAACTGAGCAGAACAGAGTGCAGTTTGGATGCTGCCAGCTGCCAGTTAGTCTAGTTTTAGTCCAGACGGGCTAACATCTGAGAAAAGAACCCAGCATCATTTTCACTAATTTTACTTCAAAACAACAGGATAAAGCTCTGAATCAGTCAACTTTCACATTATTACACAGTCTTTCACAGACTTACACAGTCGAGTGCTGTCTCCCCCTGGGAGATTTAAAACAATAATAATAAATAAAGAAGCGCCATAAAATCTAGGTAGCGTTAATGCATTATTAATGTTTTATTAGTAGTATAAGGCATTTATTTATAAAATAATAAATACACAACAAACAACACGAATTATCAAGCAACTAACACAGAAATACACAAATACAACACAATTACAAACTGATATATTTCAGTCTACAAAACAACTCCCCACTCTCTCTCTCACACACACACACACACACACAAACACAGGGGCAGTCGCCTGATACAAGTTTTATTTGGATAAACATGCAAAAAGGTTTCACTGTGACCTTGAACAAATTTAAACATTAGGGCCATGACTGTCTGCGTAAGCCATAGCACTGTCTACGTTAGACAGACAAATAGACCATGCATTTGGCCATCACTCTGTGTTTTAAGCTCAGCACTGTGTACTGTGGGCATTTCCAGTCTCCATAAAAATCACCACAAAACAGTTGTGTAGTGTCTCCAGGGCTATAGCCACAGCACTGTGTGTAAAGACTCAGCACTGTCTGTGTTAGCGCCAGCACTGTCTGCATTAGCCCCAGTAGTGTGTGTAAAGACTCAGCACTGTCTGTGTTAGCGCCAACACTGTCTGCATTAGCCCCAGTAGTGTGTGTTAAGACTCAGCACTGTCTGTGCTAGCGTCAACACTGTCTGCATTAGCCCCAGTAGTGTGTGTAAAGACTCTGTAACTGTCTGTGTTAGCGCCAACACTGTCTGCATTAGCCCCAGTAGTGTGTGTTAAGACTCAGCACTGTCTGTGTTAGCGCCAGCACTGTCTGCATCAGCCCCAGTAGTGTGTGTAAAGACTCTGCACTGTCTGTGCTAGCGTCAACACTGTCTGCATTAGCCCCAGTAGTGTGTGTAAAGACTCTGTAACTGTCTGTGTTAGCGCCAGTAGTGTGTGTAAAGACTCAGCACTGTCTGTGTTAGCGCCAGCACTGTCTGCATTAGCCCCAGTAGTGTGTGTAAAGACTCTGCACTGTCTGTGTTAGCGCCAGCACTGTCTGCATTAGCCCCAGTAGTGTGTGTAAAGACTCTGCACTGTCTGTGTTAGTGCCAGCACTGTCTGCATCAGCCCCAGTAGTGTGTGTAAAACTCAGCACTGTCTGCATTAGCCCCAGTAGTGTGTGTAAAGACTCTGCACTGTCTGTGTTAGTGCCAGCACTGTCTGCATCAGCCCCAGTAGTGTGTGTAAAACTCAGCACTGTCTGCATTAGCCCCAGTAGTGTGTGTAAAGACTCTGCACTGTCTGTGTTAGCGCCAGTAGTGTGTGTAAAGACTCAGCACTGTCTGTGCTAGTGCCAACACTGTCTGCATTAGCCCCAGTAGTGTGTGTAAAGACTCAGCACTGTCTGTGTTAGCGCCAGCACTGTCTGCATCAGCCCCAGTAGTGTGTGTAAAAACTCGGCACTGACTGCGCTAGCTCCAACATTGTCTGCATTAGCCCAACTCGTGTGTGTAATGAAACACGGTGTTTAAACTGACCGGAGGGACGGTCTGTAAGGATGACCTGAGGTTTCTGCCTGACCTCAATGTATCATAGACTAAGACTCACATCATATAAGACCTCCATACAGTAGACCACACAGACCACGCTCTGATAAAAACACTCTCCTGTGTTCCTTTTCTGCTGTGGATCACATTTTGTTTGTCGTTGTGTGTGTGCGGTGGTGCAGCAGGTAGTTTCGCAGTCACACAGCTCCAGGGACCTGGAGGTTCTGGGTTCAAGTCTCGCTCCAGGTGACTGTCTGTGAGGAGTGTGGTGTGTTCTCCCTGTGTCTGCGTGGGTTTCCTCCGGGTGACTGTCTGTGAGGAGTGTGGTGTGTTCTCCCTGTGTCTGCGTGGGTTTCCTCCGGGTGACTGTCTGTGAGGAGTGTGGTGTGTTCTCCCTGTGTCTGCGTGGGTTTCCTCCGGGTGACTGTCTGTGAGGAGTGTGGTGTGTTCTCCCTTTGTCTGCGTGGGTTTCCTCCGGGTGACTGTCTGTGAGGAGTGTGGTGTGTTCTCCCTGTGTCTGCGTGGGTTTCCTCCGGGTGACTGTCTGTGAGGAGTGTGGTGTGTTCTCCCTGTGTCTGCGTGGGTTTCCTCCGGGTGACTGTCTGTGAGGAGTGTGGTGTGTTCTCCCTGTGTCTGCGTGGGTTTCCTCCGGGTGAATGTCTGTGAGGAGTGTGGTGTGTTTTCCCTGTGTCTGCGTGGGTTTCCTCCGGGTGACTGTCTGTGAGGAGTGTGGTGTGTTCTCCCTGTGTCTGCGTGGGTTTCCTCCGGGTGACTGTCTGTGAGGAGTGTGGTGTGTTCTCTCTGTGTCTGCGTGGGTTTCCTCCGGGTGACTGTCTGTGAGGAGTGTGGTGTGTTCTCTCTGTGTCTGCGTGGGTTTTCTCCGGGTGACTGTCTGTGAGGAGTGTGGTGTGTTCTCTCTGTGTCTGCGTGGGTTTCCTCCGGGTGACTGTCTGTGAGGAGTGTGGTGTGTTCTCTCTGTGTCTGTGTTGGTTTCCTCCGGGTGACTGTCTGTGAGGAGTGTGGTGTGTTCTCCCTGTGTCTGTGTGAAGGCAGATTGTGGAGAGACTCAGAGCGTTGAAAAGCACCAACCGAGATGAGGATGTTGCTCTATTCCTGCTCCATAGGGGGGTAACACTGACTTATTTTTGCTGTTACAGTTACATTACTTAAGGTGGAACTGACTCTAAAATCAGGAGAGCGCTAACTGCATGAAAGTAAACACAGAGGGAAAGTGCTACAAAACTAAACAGCTCGAGTTACACATGAGTTTCTGTGGGGGCCTTTGTAAAAGCTATGTGTTAAACTGCATCCTCACCTTCATTTCCACTAAGTGTATAACACTAACTCACCACAACACCCTGCTATGTTTCTGATGGGTTATAGCGGGTTAAGTAGTGTTAGGGTGGGTTAGGGGTGGGTTAAGGTGGATTAGGGTGTGACCTGGTTCTAAAACGCCACAAAGCAGCTCATTATGAGCTTTATAGCAGGTTCCCACTCAATGTTTGTGTGCTGTGTTGCCCTTTGAATTCTCCTGCGCCAAAAATAATTTACAACATCAAACACACTATTTACTTTATTTATGTGTCTCTCAAAAGACAAAGGGTGTGATATTGTGGTGTTTTTAGAACCAGGTCACACCTTAATCCACCCCACCACCTTAACCTGCTATAAAGCTCATAATGAGTTGCTTCCAGCTGTTTTCACAGGATCTTCTCCAGGACTCACGTGGTCTTTTTGGGCTCTGCAGTGTGTTGTGTTGAGTTTTATGTTTTTGTAAATGTTAAATATCTTCAGAAGCTGTTCTTCTAAAAAGGCGTCATAATTAAAGCGTGTAAATCCCAACTGAGCCCAGAGGGAGGCGCTGCAGTGGAGCTCAGGCTGTAAATCCGCGCAGGTTCCTGCAGGGTGCGCTCGGCACGAGTCGGCTCCGCTTTTAATGCTAATAAACTACAAATATGGCGGCGCGAGGAGGAACGCGTTCAAACGTCACTGAGGAGTCGGTGACGTATTCCGGCTCTTTTGGTGAATCATATCAAGTGATTCAGTTTACAAAAAAAGAGTCGACTCTTTCGGCTTCCTGACGTTTCTTCATTCAGTTCATATTTTGTTTTTGTTTCCAAAATTAGCCCAGTGTTTATCACCAATAAAAACCGTACTCCTGATAAAGACAGATGCAGTCGTTTATGTTTGTCTCCTTGAGTGAGTTTAAGTGTAAAAGGAGTGCAAATGTAAGTTGAATTTTGTGTTTACATGTTGTTTGGTTGTTGACTTTGTTTGAAACATCCTGTATAAAATGTTTAATGTTTATAATTCCTGTAACTGGAAACTTGGCCATTTCTCCCTCGAAAAAGGGATTTTAATCACACGACACCTCCTGGTTAAATAAAGGTTTAAAGAACATCACATTATGTTTGTTTGTTTGTTTTTTATTTAATGCTTGTTTATTTGAAGTTTATATTAAATCAGTTGCTGAAGTGAATGTCTCCGGAGTCAAAGCACTGCCTGCTTCGGTCCAAGAAAAGTAGAGTACATGACTAAAACTTTATCAACCCCTTCTCATTAAATGTTCCTTGAATTAAGAGTGTAGATAGATAACACCCTAAAGGTCACATTTCAGTTTCAACATGAGGAAGATGAGGACATCCGAGCCAGTATATTCCAAAGAAAGCCTTCAGGGGGCCCTGGTGAGTTTCAGCTACCTCAGTGTAGGAAGTGGGGTGTTTACAGTTTCACATAATCACTTCACCTACCAGTGTGTGTTTGGACTGTGGGAGGAAACCCACGCAGACACAGAGAGAACACACCACACTCCTCACAGACAGTGACCCAAGGAGAGGTTCCCACCCAGGACCCTGGGACCCTGCAGCTGTGTGGCAAATTATTTAAGCCTTTAAAGCAACTTTCACAGTTTAAAAAACAAAACAAAACACTTTTAATAAAGTTCTGAGCATGTGTTCCCTCTATGTGCTGCTCTCCAGTTGGTTTGCACTGGAAGCCTGTCTAAAGTGTTTACAAAGCCCCGGTGTCTGTAAACGAATCTGGTTTGCTAGGCTTTCTCTCTCTGATCACAATTCGTGAGGTATTTTGGAGGTTTTTAGATGATTAAAAGAGATCTCCAAATGTTGAAAAGCATGAACCAAGATGATGATAGTGCTCTATTCCTGCTCAATAGGTGGGTAACACTGGTTTGTTTTTTGCTGTAGATGGAACTGACTCTAAATTCAAGAGAGCGCTAACTGCATGAAAGTAAACACAGAGCAAAAGTGCTACAAATTAGGGCTGTCCCGAATACCATTTTTGGAGCTTCGGCTGGGATATTCAGGGAATATTCGAATACTAGGGGAGTGGGGTGGTGTATATTGTTGTCATTAACAAAATCAGCTTCCTATGCTTGCTTTATTATACCTCTCTCCAGACTGCACCGTGGCTCGAAACATGGTTTTGTTTGCTACATTCGCTCGCTAACCTGCTAACTAGCTCGCTAACTAAGGGCACGGAGTATACACAATTTAACCACCTTGAGTGGAGGTGCTCTAATTTCACACACAAAGCAGACAAAATTAACTTTGTTCCATTGTGTGTTGATTTAGCATGTTAGTTTTAGACTTCATTAGCACATACACTTTTATGTTGATGAGTTTGAATAAGGGCGGAGTGGAGAGCACTGTGTTTACTGCTGGAGCCTGAATGTGGTGGAGCGTTGCCTTTATTGATAATAACATTTATCCAAAAATACCTGAATCGCAAAATTGGAAAGTGAATACATACCCAATGAACAAATAACTGAAAACTCTGAATATTTGGGGCCAGCTATTGTTCAGGAAATCAGCTCTCAGCGCCCACTGTAAAATTAAAGCTGCACTTTGGCTCCCAGCATGGCTCCACTCGCCGAGTCGTTCGCTAACTCATGCATACGCTGTGCCACTAAGAGCACGGAATGTACACAAACAAACCAGAGCTTATTTGTGGTGTAAAGCTGACAAAATGAACTGTAGCTTTGCCATGCTTTGCTGTAAGTAGGTTGCTGTAGAGTGTTTGGCTGCTTTAGGCTTCGTTCAAGACATTTATGTTGACAAAGCTGAATACATGTGGAGTGGAGGGTTGCCTTTATCGTCACATTTATCCAAACAAACGAATCTCAGAATTATAAACCGAATACCTACCCAACGAATGAATATTCGAATATCTGAATATTCGGGCCAGTCCTAATACAAAACTAAACAACTAAGTTACAAATGTGTTTCTGTGGGTATTCAAACAGTGAATAAAAACTTACAAATGAGTTACACTTCAGTTTTTCTCCTCAAACAGACCGTTCCACCTTAAAAGACGCTTCTTAACGTAAACAAACCTGAGAGAACTACGGTTCCCCACAATCGTGGACGCTGACTTTAATTGTCCAATAAGGGCAGAGCTGAGGGACTTTCGAATCTCTGGAATCGACTCCTGTTGTACGAGTCGGATCAGAGATTCGGTTGAACGACTCGGCTCCGGAGCGGCTGAGAGAGTGAGGCGGGGTGGTGGTGGGGGGCAGCTGAGGGCGTGAGGGGCAGCTCTGACAGCTCAGCGTTTCTGCTGCAAAACTTTCAGCAAGACGCTGCTGTTCTGAACCACCGCCAGAGTCCGTCAGAACGGCGTTCCGAGGAGAGAGAGCTGCGAGTCCACGGAACGGTGAGTTTATAGAGGAGAAGAAGTTCTGAGAGGACACCGTTATCAGAGGCGGAACGGTTCCGAGCAGCACGACTTTCCGTTAGTCCACATCAGGGAGCTTTACGGTAAAGATGCTCCTCGCTGTTTAACCGGTGTTTACGGTATTCGTTTTCAGCAAATGTTCACTAGTGCTGTGTGTGTCAATCCGAGTTAATAATCTGAGTTTAATCCGAGTCTGGTCGTGTTCGCCGCTGATAAAGAGTTTCATCAGATTAGACTCTTTCTGAAGAAACTCCCCTGTTTGAAATGTTTATTTTTAAATGTAAAACTCAGATCATCATCTCCACTGCTTCCTGTTTCAGCACTTCCTTCACAGCTCAGCTCACAGCATCCCCATTTTAAACCAGCACTGACACACTTAAGATGCATTTAAACACACTTTGACACGATTAACATAAAGGTAAACACACAAACAAATTTAAATACAGTGAAATAACGGGTAAAACACATTTAAACACAGTGAAAATACAGTTAAAGTGCTATTTAACACAAGCAAATACATTTAAACACAATGAAAAATGCACTAATATGTGAAAACACATCAAAAACACATTTATTAATATATATTCCGACACACAGAAGCACGTTAGCTCATGTAAACACACTTAAAACATATTTAAAAACATTTAGACGTATGTCAATACCCTCAAAACCCTAAAAAATGTAAACAGAGTGTCGCCGTTCATTTAAAAACACGCTGTCTCCCAAAATAGTAACTTTACAGAAGAAGGAATTAAACCTTCTTAACTTTCAATAGAAAGATTTTATTGATCAATTCGTCACATTTCAAATGCATTTAATTTCTGATTAAAACCTTTTCAATTCTCCTCCAGGTCCGTTCTTTTTGGAGTGGAACAGCGTTCCTGCGTCAGAATGTGTCCCCGCGCTGTTTAACGCAGTCACCGGAAAGCACAGAGCCGTAAACCCACTCAGCTGCAGGATTCCTTCATCCCCCTCCAGCCCTGAGAGGAAAGGGTTAAAACAAGGGTAAAACTAAAAAAATAATTTTCCGTTTTTAATATTTCAGCTGTCTTCACTATGCTCTGAAAGCAACGCTGGTTATGGAGCAGCACATCAGCGATGATGAAGCACCTGTAGTTCACAGAGAAGAAACCAAGAGGAGGAGGAGGAAAATGAAAGCATTCACATCCGCTTCGTCTGTTGCTTTGGATCATTTAGCGATGGAGTTTGTGCTCCCCACCACTAACAAGACCACCAAGAACCCCGACACGCTGCAGCTGGATGTGATCGGGAACTGGACGGTGGAGCAGGTCAAAGCCCAGCTGTGGCTGAGGGCCGTCGCCACCAACCTCTGCCCCGAATTCTACCAGAAGTACTCGCCTGACCACTGCATCCTGCTCTACCAAAAGAAGGGCAGCTGGTGCGAGATCTACGACAGGCACCAGGTGTTTCAGACCCTCGACTGCATTCGCTATTGGAAAGCTTTGAAAAAGGAGGTCGGAAAAATTCATCTCGTCCTTAGGCCACAGCCTTCTGAAGAGTCCGTACAGTACCAGAAGTTTATGAACCATCTGATAGGATACGACGTCACGGATGTGAGTAACGTCCACGATGATGAGCTGGAGTTCACAAGACGGAAGCTACTGACACCCCGGAAGATCGAGTTGGCCGACAGAGACCCCAAACTTTACTCGATGGATCCTTGGGTGACCACAACACCTATGCCCGAGTACCTGCTCAGCAAGATCACCAACAATTGCATCTTACTGGTCATACACGTGTACACCTCAAGTCAGACCATAAAAGTGTCCATAGATGACACACCCATCCAGGTCCTTCAGAGCTTCTTCACAAAGATCTCCAACAAGAGGGCGCTCCTCAGTATCCCAGAGGAGGTCAACGAATCTGACTTTGTCCTCAGAGTTTGCGGACGAGAAGAATATATCTACGGAAACTATGCCATCAAGGACTTCCACTGGATTCGGCAGTGCCTCAAAAGTGGAGAGGAGATCCACTTGGTGCTCGAACCCCCTCCAAACCCAGAACAAGACGTGGTCCAAAAAGAAGACTGGTCCCAGGTGGACGACTGCACCGGAGTGGCTGGCACCCACGAGCAGCTGACCATCGACGAGAAAGACCACGAGAAGGTGTTCACGATCTCGCTCTGGGACTGCAACCGCAAGTTCCGAGTAAAAATCTTGGGCATCGACATCCCAGTACTGCCTCGCAACTCGGAGCTGATCGTGTTTGTGGAGGCCAGTATTTTTCATGGGCAGCAGCTGCTGGCTCAGGAGAGGACGTCTCCAAAGCCTTTCACAGAGGAGATACTATGGAATTCTTGGCTGGAGTTCAATATCAAGATTAAGGACCTGCCCAAAGGTGCCCGGCTGAATCTTCAGGTGTCATGCAGCAAAGGGCAAAGCCAGTGCTCGCGAGACAGCGCCACACACGACAGCAAGAGCAAGAGTCGCCTGCTGTATTACGTCAACCTGCTGGTGGTGGACCACAGGTCGCTGCTCAGGCAGGGGGAGTTCATCCTGCACATGTGGAAGATGCCAGAGAAGAGCGAGGATAACAGCAGCGTGAATGCAGACAAGCTAACGTCTGCCACGAATCCAGACAAAACCGGCTCCATGGCAATCGCAGTGCTCCTGGACAAGTACTGCTACCCAGTTGCTCTGCCTAAGAGCAGGGATTCTCGAGATTCCTCTGAAGCGGACGGCGAAAGAGGGAAAAGGGAGATGCCTAATCACTTACGGAAGCAGTTTGATCAGATCGTAGCCACCGATCCCCTTCATCCGCTAAGTGCTGAGGACAAGGAGCTCCTCTGGCATTTCAGGCAGGAGTGCATGCGGCATCCTAAGGCTTACCCCAAGTTCCTGGGCTCTGTGAAGTGGGGAAAACAGGAAGCAGTGCTGGCCACACATCAGCTGCTGGAGAGGAGCACCACATGGGACTGTAGCCCTCTTGACGTAGGCTTAGCTATGCAGCTGTTAGACTGCCACTTTTCTGATGCGAACGTACGGACCATGGCCGTCAGGAAACTGCAGACTCTGGGTGACGACGACGTCCTGCGGTACCTCCTGCAGCTTGTTCAGGTCGGTCCTGTGGTAGCTTTATGTTTGGATTTACATATTTACTGTTGAATGTGTTTCCAGTTTGACATAACAATGAATGGCTCATTAATTCATTCATGCTTTTGGGTCATTCGTCTCCCCCCAGGCTGTGAAGTTTGAACCGTACCACGACAGTGCGCTGGCCAGGTTCCTGCTGAAGCGAGCGCTGAGGGTGAGCTGAAACACTGCATGACCACACAGCACAGACATTTTAATCTTCTTAGGCCTCGTCCACACGTAAACGGATATTTCTGTCTGTCTGTGTTTTTAAAAAACAAAACAAAAAAAAAAAACATGGTCTACCAACAGTGTTTAGAAAATCTGTGTCCACCTGAGAACGCGAAAACAAGTCTCTCTCCTTTCATTTCCTCATTGTTTTCATTTCCCTTTTCTTCTATTTTCCCTCTGTTACTCTTCCCTCCCTCTGTATCACCTTCTGCTCTCTCCCTCTTTCTTCACTCTCTCTCTCTGTCTCTCTCTCTCTCTCTCTCTCTCTCTCTGTCTGTCTGTCTGTCTCTCTCTCTCTCTCTCTCTGTCTGTCTGTCTGTCTGTCTCTCTCTCTCTCTGTCTGTCTCTGTCTCTCTCTCTCTCTCTCTCTCTCTCTCTCTATCTGTCTCTGTCTCTCTCTCTCTCTCTCTCTCTCTTTGTCTCTCTCTCTCTCTCTCTCTCTTTCTCATGACCATCAGTTGCATAGACAGACATGATGTCTTAAAGCAACACTAGGTAGTATTTGTACTTCAAAATTACAGCTTGAAATTCACTCTGATGCTCCACCGAGCTGTAACAAGGAGATTAGACCCTCTATTATTCATAATCCATGCTCATTACTGAAGAAACTGCACTATGTAACTTTTGGAGGAGGGTAGGAAACCATCCCACTCAAATATTAAAAGCAAATATTAGCTTTTCTTTGCTTATCTTACTACTTGAATGGACCCTTTTATCTCTCTCTCTCTCTCTCTCTCTCTCTCTCTCTCTCTCTCACACACACACACACACACACATACACGCACATCTTCTCCTGAGACAAAACAGCATGAGGCTGTGAACACACACTACTGTAAACAGAAACAGACCTGCGTGGCTCAAAGTGTTTTGCCCATAAACATAACAACACTGACAACAGAGTGGAGGCCATTTCCGAAGGCAACCACACACACAAACACCTTTATTAAAAATGTACAGATACGTGTGGATGGGCCTCAGTCGTCCCTCTCCACGTCTCCAGGTCCTTTGCCCTGTGTGTGAACTCTCACTCCTGTTTCCAGAGCAAACGCATTGGCCATTTCTTGTTCTGGTTCCTGCGGAGTGAGATCGCTCAGTCCATGCACTATCAGCAGAGGTATGCAGTTATTCTGGAAGCCTACCTCCGTGGCTGCGGAGAAGCCATGCTGCAGGACTTCTGCAAACAGGTGGAGATCACGGAGGCGCTGCAGAAGGTCACCCGAGAGATCAAGGCCGTGTCGGCGGAGAAATACGACGTGTCGGCACAAGGTAAAAGACTATAAAAGCTTAACTTATACGCTCCAGTTTTCCTTTACTGCCTCAGATCTGTGCAGAGCTCTGTGTCTAACCCAGTGGAAATGCTGTAGTTATTTCTCAGTTGCGTCAGAAGCTGGAGGGTCTACAAACGACCGGCCTTCCCGAAAGCTTTAAGGTGCCTTTTGACCCAGGCCTGCGAGCTGGAGCGTTGGTGGTAGGAAGAATACATCTGTTTTTCTGCTGCAATTGACACGTTCTTATCCATGGGTTTCAGTTACAGGATTTTTTTGCCGTGGGTGACATTTTGAGAAGTGATTGTCTAGTTTCTGAGCACAGAACTGTTGTAAACAGATGCGAAAGACAAGTAAATGTATCTTACACAGCTCCTCTCCCTGCGCTGGAGAGAGTCTCACAGCACTCAGAAGCACAGAGACCCACCTCCTGTCTGTGTTGGGCGTAAAGGATCCCACAGTGGAGCACAATGAGGAGGAAAAACACATTATCCACTGTTAGCCACATTAGCATTTTCACCATAGGATCTAATGCGTCAGACTCTAATGCGTCTCTCTGCTCTTCTGTCTGAATCTGAGTGAGTTATTCACACACAGATCACACACAAGCTTCAGTCATCATCTTATTTCACTGCTGTGTTGTTGTAGTGTGTAAGAGACAACAGACACCAGCCTCGTATTCCTCCGTCTCAGTGTTTTCCCACTGTTTACAGGTGAATAATCTGACCCCTCTGTCCCTGCGCTCTGAGAGTGGAGCAGATTCTTGGAGGATAATGTTTTATCGCGGCTCTCTGTCTCTGTGACTCTCTGTATTCCTCTGGTTTGAGTTAAAGTTTAATAAAGTAGTTCTCCTCGTCTGAAAGTGGAAGTGACCCCAAATGTCTCCCTACACCCTCCATAGGGCAGAGTGTGTGTCATAAATTGACGATTTGTGCACTCACACAGTGTGTTGGATGTTGAATATAAGCTTTAAAGTTCACGCTTCCTTGTCGAATTAGTGTCTAATTACTGTCTGGGTGAAGTATTAGTTTATTATCTGTGATGTGCACTATGTAGGGAGCATCGTGCCACTTTGGGACACGGCCCGAGCTCCTCCACTGACTGACACAGACAAACAGAGCTCTGTTTATAAATGTGATGCAGATAAATTGGTTTATTTCTTTAATTTTGACGTCTAAATGAGGACTACAAGTGTTGACAGAAACAATAAAACACTTTAAATATTGCAGTTTTGTTTGAGTTGTGTGTTCGAGTAATGGTTAAATTGACATCTCTGGCAACCCATGGATAACTCTTCTCTGTTCTTGATCATGAAGTGCACATAAAATAAACAGGTAAAACACAACCCCCTCTTCGCTGCGTCAGTGAAACTGTGGCTGTCCGTAGGTTGAACAGTGTAAAGTGATGGCGTCCAAGAAGAAACCCCTGTGGCTGCAGTTCAAACGAGCCGACCCCACCACTTTGTCGAGTGACACAATCGGAATCATCTTCAAGGATGGAGACGATCTCCGTCAGGACATGTTAATACTCCAGGTGATCGTTTAAACCACAGGCTGTTGTGTTCAGCTCTGAACTCTCAGATTTGAATTCCTCACAGCGATGAAACTCTAATGAAATGTGCTCTTTCAAATACAGATTTTGTTGATTATGGAGTCCATATGGGAGACAGAGTCTTTGGATCTGTCCTTATTACCTTATGGTTGTATTTCCACTGGAAATAAAATTGGTAAGTTACATTTCTTCTTGTAAACGTATTAATAAACTCTAATTCGTTCATTTCTGTAAGGTGTGCAGATACGTTTTAAAGAGTTTGTGTGGTGTATAAATGTAATTCAAAATTCAAACATTCTCTTGCTCTGTTGTCATTTTCAAAGGTCCAGAGCAGTTCTGTAAGTCGCTCTGGATAAGAGCATCTCATAAACGCCATAAATGCAAATTCTTCTATTAAAAAAATCTAATAAATCCTAATAAAATATCATAATAGTGAAGTAGTGTGAGAACGATGAGTGAATTGTTTATTGGGCGCTGCGTTCGTTCTGAGCTCCATCAGGAAAAAGCTGCAAAAGACTGTGATGGGTTTGTTCTGTTCCTCACTGTCTGTGAGGAGTGTGGTGTGTTCTCCCTGTGTCTGCGTGGGTTTCCTCCGGGTGACTGTCTGTGAGGAGTGTGGTGTGTTCTCTCTGTGTCTGCGTGGGTTTCCTCCGGGTGACTGTCTGTGAGGAGTGTGGTGTGTTCTCTCTGTGTCTGCGTGGGTTTCCTCCGGGTGACTGTCTGTGAGGAGTGTGGTGTGTTCTCTTTGTGTCTGCGTGGGTTTCCTCCAGGTGACTGTCTGTGAGGAATGTGGTGTGTTCTCCCTGTGTCTGCGTGGGTTTCCTCCAGGTGACTGTCTGTGAGGAGTGTGGTGTGTTCTCTCTGTGTCTGTGTGGGTTTCCTCCGGGTGACTGTCTGTGAGGAGTGTGGTGTGTTCTCCCTGTGTCTGCGTGGGTTTCCTCCGGGTGACTGTCTGTGAGGAGTGTGGTGTGTTCTCTCTGTGTCTGCGTGGGTTTCCTCCGGGTGACTGTCTGTGAGGAGTGTGGTGTGTTCTCTCTGTGTCTGCGTGGGTTTCCTCCGGGTGACTGTCTGTGAGGAGTGTGGTGTGTTCTCTCTGTGTCTGCGTGGGTTTCCTCCGGGTGACTGTCTGTGAGGAATGTGGTGTGTTCTCCCTGTGTCTGCGTGGGTTTCCTCCGGGTGACTGTCTGTGAGGAGTGTGGTGTGTTCTCTCTGTGTCTGTGTGGGTTTCCTCCGGGTGACTGTCTGTGAGGAGTGTGGTGTGTTCTCCCCTGTGTCTGCGTGGGTTTCCTCCGGGTGACTGTCTGTGAGGAGTGTGGTGTGTTCTCTCTGTGTCTGTGTGGGTTTCCTCCGGGTGACTGTCTGTGAGGAGTGTGGTGTGTTATCCCAGTGTCTGCGTGGGTTTCCTCCGGGTGACTGTCTGTGAGGAGTGTGGTGTGTTCTCTCTGTGTCTGCGTGGGTTTTCTCCGGGTGACTGTCTGTGAGGAGTGTGGTGTGTTCTCTCTGTGTCTGCGTGGGTTTTCTCCGGGTGACTGTCTGTGAGGAGTGTGGTGTGTTCTCTCTGTGTCTGCGTGGGTTTTCTCCGGGTGACTGTCTGTGAGGAGTGTGGTGTGTTCTCTCTGTGTCTGCGTGGGTTTTCTCCGGGTGACTGTCTGTGAGGAGTGTGGTGTGTTCTCTCTGTGTCTGCGTGGGTTTCCTCCGGGTGACTGTCTGTGAGGAGTGTGGTGTGTTCTCCCAGTGTCTGCGTGGGTTTCCTCCGGGTGACTGTCTGTGAGGAGTGTGGTGTGTTTTCCCTGTGTCTGCGTGGGTTTCCTCCGGGTGACTGTCTGTGAGGAGTGTGGTGTGTTTTCCCTGTGTCTGCGTGGGTTTCCTCCGGGTGACTGTCTGTGAGGAGTGTGGTGTGTTTTCCCTGTGTCTGCGTGGGTTTCCTCCGGGTGACTGTCTGTGAGGAGTGTGGTGTGTTTTCCCTGTGTCTGCGTGGGTTTCCTCCGGGTGACTGTCTGTGAGGAGTGTGGTGTGTTCTCTCTGTGTCTGTGTGGGTTTCCTCCGGGTGACTGTTTGTGAGGAGTGTGGTGTGTTCTCTCTGTGTCTGCGTGGGTTTCCTCCGGGTGACTGTTTGTGAGGAGTGTGGTGTGTTCTCCCTGTGTCTGCGTGGGTTTCCTCCGGGTGACTGTCTGTGACAGCAGGAGAATGTTGGAGTTTTGAAATACAAGGTTAACACTCATTTTTACACCTACTACATCAGTCCTGAGTGTGTTTGTGATGATAATCTGTGTTTAATGAGTTCCTGACCCTCCTCATTAGGGATGATAGAGATTGTGAAGGATGCTACTACCATCGCCAACATCCAGCAGAGCACTGTGGGGAACACTGGGGCTTTTAAAGATGAAATCCTGACCCAGTGGCTCCGGGACCGGTGTGTGAATGAAGAGAAGGTATGCTATTTCCTTTGGAGGATGTTGCACTTTGCGTTACAGAGGAAGGAAACGCCTCAGGGCCAACTTCCTGGTTCAGCGGGGTCTTTGTCTGTTCAACTGTTAGTTCTGAAACTCTCTTAACACACTCACGCTTG
This sequence comes from Hoplias malabaricus, assembly GCF_029633855.1. Taxonomy (NCBI): domain Eukaryota; kingdom Metazoa; phylum Chordata; class Actinopteri; order Characiformes; family Erythrinidae; genus Hoplias; species Hoplias malabaricus. The sequence continues at coordinate 71,568,299 of NC_089803.1, read as the reverse complement.
GACCACAGAGAGACACGCACTGTAACTTGCCCGCACCTGTTTGCATGTCTGTGTTTGCATAATTCAAATGTGTGCAAAGAAAAAGACACAGAGTCTCTTTCCCCACCCCCACCCCTCTGTGCAGTACCAGCAGGCCGTGGAGCGCTTTGTGTTCTCGTGCGGAGGTTACTGTGTGGCCACCTACGTCCTGGGGATTGGAGACCGTCATAACGACAACATCATGATCACAGAGACTGGTAACGGAGCCTGTGTTCTGTTTGCATTCACACCCTGAGACTGGGGATGTGGCTTTTAATAATGTTTTAGACTTAAACACAGTTAAAAAGCCCTGTATTTCATCACTGTCCAAAGCTAAACGCATATTTACAAAAGAGTAACTTTAAAGGAGGTGAGAAAAATCTTCTTAACTTTCAGAGGAAGTCAATGGAAAAAGATCTTATTTGTAAGTGATTTCGGAGCGTTTCTATTGGTCCATTCATCATGACGTATTCAAACGATGTAGTAAAATAAACATCCACAGACATGGAGATACAAGTAATGATACCAGTGATATATTTCGCCACAATTTCGATCCCCAGAGCCGTCAGGTCATGACTGACGTTCCTTTGAGCAAGGCACCTAACCCCCAACTGCTCCCCGTGCGCCGTGGCTAGGGCTGCCCACCGCTCACTGCCCCCTAGTGTTCACTAGTGTGTGAATGTGTGTTTCACTGCAGGGATTGGGTTAAATGCGAAGAACAAATTCCTCTGTGTCCAGCACAGTGGCCAATAAAGTGATTCTTAGTCGATGTTTCGTTTCAACGTCATTTGACCAATAGAAACGCCCCAAATTTACTCTGAAAGTTAAGAAGGTGTCTCTTCCTTCTCCTGTAAAGTTACTATTTTGGGAGATACGTGTTTTTAACTGGGCAACATATGCTTTCCTAAACACATCCTGGCCTCTTTACTCATGGCTCATTGAGAGGAAGCAGCTTGGGGTTTTGAAAGTGAAGCAGAAGTGTTTCAAATGCATTTGTAAAGAACTGTGAATGAGTGACGTGTTTAAAGCTAAAGCGAAGTACTCCGCGTTCCCAAAGACATGTCTGAATCCATCAAAGTTCTCTGTACAAAACGTTATGAAGTGGAACAGAAACCAGGTACAGTTTTCATTTCTGAGCCCTCTTCCTCTGTCGGTGAACACAGCCGCAGTGAGTCGGCGCCGTGTTTCCATGCCCTTATTGGATGGTTAATGTCCTCATGAACGTAGCCCTATGAGAACATGCTGTAGATCTTTGCTTGGGTTAGCATCAGTTTCTCAGGTGCTGTCTGTTTGCTCTTAGGTAACCTCTTCCACATCGATTTCGGACACATCCTTGGAAACTACAAGAGCTTCCTGGGCATCAGCAAAGAGAGGGTCCCTTTTGTCCTCACGCCTGATTTCCTGTATGTGATGGGCACGACAGGGAAGAAGAGCAGCCCCAATTTCCTCAAGTTTCAGGTGATAATAATAATACATGTAATTTATAAGCACCTGTCAGGATACTGGAGGACAGTACAAGAACATATAGAAATAACAGCGTGAAACAACGATACAATAAAGCAGTGAGGGAGTAGGACCACAGACAAGGAAAAGCAGAGAGAGTTTAAATGCTCACTGGAGGTGGCTAGTGAAGGGCAGAGATGGAGATGCATGGGGATGGAGTTTCATTACTTTGGGCCTGCGACGTTAAAAGCTAATCATCATAAATGTGTACTTTGACAGAAGGGACAGAGAGGAAGTTAGCTGCAGTACGCCAGAGCCACTGTGAGGGATTGTGTCAGCGAAGAGTTAATCAGGTGCCCGACCTTGTGAAGATTTAAAAACCAGGAGTGAGATTTTATATTGTCTGCGGTAATGGATTTGGGGCCAGTGTCGGTGAGAAACAGTGCTTTTCCACTGCATTGTACCTGCTCTTCTCAGCTCTACCCACTTAGTCCCTGATTGGTTTTCCACTATAAAGCTCCCACTGCTGCGAAATGTATCGGGTGTCGTCTCTAACCCTGTCTCTAAGGGGAACAGCGGGCTTTAAAAACCACAACAACGGCGGCGGTAACGTTAAGCGGTGTTTACTCATGGTGTATCGGCGTGTTGTTGTTGTTTGGGACTGAACACAGCTCCGTCATCAGTTCAGACAGATCAGTAGAGTTTGTTCCTTCCTTGTTGCAGCGTCCAGCTCTCGCTGGATTCTTTCGTCGGCCACCGATTCAAGGAGCGTTTGAACCTCTTCAAAAGACCACGGCGTCATTTTACGAGCTGCCGTCGTGAGTCGGATAAAAACAAACGTGATCTCTGCTGCAGCTGGAGATTTTACAGATGGAGAGTTGGTGCTGGTCGTCTGCGTTGCGTGGCGTAGAGTGACGACTCTCTCTGGACGATCAGCGCTCTGCAAGGTTTACACGCCACGGTTTAGTCCCTACTCGACTCGCTCTGAACCTTTGTCAAGTAGGGACCGTGTGGTATAAGTGCGCTGTGTTTTCTCTCTCCGCAGGACGTCTGTGTGAAGGCCTACCTCGCCCTGCGGCACCACACCAACCTTCTGATCATCCTCTTCTCCATGATGCTGATGACCGGGATGCCGCAGCTGACCAGCAAAGAGGACATCGAGTACATCCGTGAGGCCCTGACCGTGGGCTGCTCCGAAGACGAGGCTCAGAGACACTTCCTGGACCAGATCGAGATCTGTCGGGACAAGGGCTGGACTGTGCAGTTCAACTGGTTCCTGCACTTGGTGCTTGGCATTAAACAAGGCGTGGAGAAGCGGTCCGCCTGAGCCGGGCATAGAAACGCAGCTTCATCACCCAAGTCTTTTCTAAAGAGTGTATGGTCAGAGAGTGTGTTTCATGGTGGGGGTTGGGGATTTAGGAAAATACAGATATTTTCACAACATACGACCTGTGGTAGACGGGTAGGTTCATGTCCTGGGGTTCAGGAGGTGGAGCTGACTACACAATTCATTCTACATCATACGCTCTGTGTGTGTTCTGAGTGCTGAGGTGGTACTGCAGGCTCTGAGCTTGATCTAAACAGAATTTAATCACAGGAGAAAATACTGTCAACCTCCCCATCGCAGGCTTTTTATAAATTACAGCTTTGGGGCATTTTTACGTCACGTTCATGTAAATGCTTAAAGGAACACTAGGTAAGATTTGGGGATTTATTTGCTTCTGGGGCTCCCTCTAGTGTAATTCATTTTTAAAGCACTGCACTGAAATGAGTGCTGAGGCGGAGGGACGGTGGGTCTGTTTCCTACCCTCCTCCAAAAGTTACACGGTGCTGTTTCTGCCGTGCTGAGCCCATAGTAACAACAACAGAGGCTCTGTTCTCTCTATTACACCTCAGTGGAGCATCACAGTGACTTTGAAGCTGTGATTCTAAGGTAAAAATTTTACATAGTGTTCCTTTAAGGCTGGTTAATACTCCTTCGCAGATTATCTGTGATCTGTGTAAAGGTCCTCTCAGGAAACATGGGTAAAAAAAAGCACACAGAGACTCTCAAACACATCTCCTCTGCTCAGCTCTGTGAAAGATGAACCTTTAAATATAAAGATGACAGAATTATGTGGAAGAACCGCTCTCGGTTCCTTAAACGAGCTCTGTTTATAATCTCACACTAAAACCATTGAGGTGTGGAAGTGAATCCGGAACCGGCGCTGGTTCTGTGCCATCTTCTTGCTCTGTAACTTTTTTGAGGCGTATTATAATCCATCATTGAGACCCAGGAGTTTAGATGTTTTCAGCTCTAATCGGCTCTGCCCTGTCCTTTTTTTATTCATAAATATTTGGCAGGAAGTCCTCCTCTGCTGCGTCTAACGCTCCTCCAGAGGCTCTCTGTTCATTTCCTGTGTGAAAGAACACTGCAGTCCTGTATACGGCTTTAACATAACAGCCAGTACCTTATAAAGCTTTTATTACAGACATAATTTTGCATCTTATTACTCAGCTCCAGCCAGAGGTGTGTAAACACTGTCCAGTGACTGAGAGCAGGACCCACCTGTAGGGGGTGCTCTCCTGTTTTTTCGCAGTCCAAAGAACAGGGATAAGCATCTGTTACTGGTGAAATATAAGGTTCTCTCTGTTCATACACTGCACATATTTACATAACTCGCTCTTCTGCTAATTTGAATATGATGTAAGTCGGCTGTGTCCCGAATCTCTCTTCATTTTATAAAAGATCCCTGCATTTACTCGGGTTTCTCACTGGTTGAGAAGTTGAATTAAGGCCTATGGAGGATGCTATACTCACTGTCCATTCTCTCAGCTCCACTGATCACACGGTCACTCTACAGTTCTACAGTTACGCACTGTAGTCCATCTGTTGCTCTGCATACTTAGTTACCCCCCTTTCCCCCCTGTTCCTCAGCGCTCAGGACCCCCACAGAGCAGGTGTGATGTGGTGGTGGATCATTCTCAGCGCTGCAGTGACACTGACGTGGTGGTGGTGTGTTAGTGTGTGTTGAAGAGCGGATCAGACACAGCAGTTGCTTCTAAAGTTTTTAAACCCCGTGTCCACAAAGCGTCCACTCGGTTAGACACTCGGTTCCACCTTGTAGACGTAAAGCCAGAGACTGTAGCTCATCTGTCGCTGCACAGTGTGTGTTCATCATCCTCTGGTTCTTCAGAGACAGGTCCCGGGTTGCTCTTGTGCTGTGGGGGTCCAGACCTTTGTGGAACAGGTTGTAATTGTTAATGTCTGTGTTACATACACTCATGTAAAACTGACTTTCTTCTGTTGATATTTTTCTATGAAATGATAACCCCCCGATGGCATGCTGTAATCCCCCCTTCTCCTTCTGACTTTCATTATTTAATGTATTTATCTTTTTAATTGTTAATGAGGTGCTCTTCCCGGCGCTGGGAGGGTTTTAATTACAAAACAAAGACAATAATAAAGGCACAATTAATCTGAACATCTGTTTCTGTTTTTTATGTTGATTTTGGTGGTGGAATTGAACTGATAGAGGATGGGGGTGTAGTGTAACTGGGTGGAGGTGTAGAGTAATTGGATGGAGGTGGAGATGTAGAGTACCTGGGTGTAGGTGTGGAAATGAACTGATGGGAGGAAGTGTAGAGTAACTGGGTAATTAATTTATGGAAGGTTGGGTTGAGTCATTTTGTGGAAATGAACTGATGGGAGGTGTAGGGTGGAGGTGTTGAGATGAACCGATGGGAGGTGGAAGTGTGGATTAACTGGGTGGAGGTGTACAGTAACTGCGTGGAGGTGTAGAGATGAACTGATGGGAGGTGGAGGTGTGGATTAACTGGGTGGAGGTGTAGAGATGAACTGATGGGAGGTGGAGGTGTGGATTAACTGGGTGGAGGTGTAGAGATGAACTGATGGGAGGTGGAGGTGTAGAGTAATTGGGTGGAGTTGGAGTTGTGGAGTAACTGGGTGGAAGTGTGGAGATGAACTGATGGGAGGTGGAGGTATGGAGTAACGGTGGAAGTGTGGAGATGAACTGATGGGAGGTGGAGGTGTAGAGTAACCGGGTGGAGGTGTGGAGATGAACTGATGGCAGGTGGAGGTGTAGAGTAAATGGGTGGAGGTGTAGAGTAACCGGGTGGAGGTGTGGAGATGAACTGATGGCAGGTGGAGGTGTAGAGTAAATGGGTGGAGGTGTGGAGTAACTGGGTGGAAGTGTGGAGATGAACTGATGGCAGGTGGAGGTATGGAATAATGGTGGATGTGTGGAGATGAACTGATGGGAGGTGGAGGTGTAGAGTAATTGGGTGGAGGTGTGGAGTAACTGGGTGGAAGTGTGGAGATGAACTGATGGCAGGTGGAGGTATGGAATAATGGTGGATGTGTGGAGATGAACTGATGGCAGGTGGAGGGGTAGAGTAATTGGGTGGAGGTGTGGAGATGAACTGATGGCAGGTGGAGGGGTAGAGTAATTGGGTGGAAGTGTGGAGATGAACTGATGGGAGGTGGAGGTATGGAATAACGGTGGAAGTGTGGAGATGAACTGATGGCAGGTGGAGGTGTAGAGTAATTGGGTGGAGGTGTGGAGTAACTGGGTGGAAGTGTGGAGATGAACTGATGGCAGGTGGAGGTGTGGAGATGAACTGATGGCAGGTGAAGGTGTAGAGTAATTGGGTGGAGGTGTGGAGTAACTGGGTGGAAGTGTGGAGATGAACTGATGGCAGGTGGAGGTGTGTAGTAATTGGGTGGAGGTGTGGAGTAACTGGGTGGAAGTGTGGAGATGAACTGATGGGAGGTGAAGGTGTAGAGTAATTGGGTGGAGGTGTGGAGATGAACTGATGGGAGGTGGAGGTGTAGAGTAATTGGGTGGAGGTGTGGAGTAACTGGGTGGAGGTGTGGAGATGAACTGATGGGAGGTGGAAATGTAGAGTAATTGGGTGGAGGTGTGGAGTAACTGGGTGGAAGTGTGGAGATGAACTGATGGGAGGTGTAGGTGTAGAGTAATTGGGTGGAGGTGTGGAGATGAACTGATGGGAGGTGGAGGTATGGAATAACGGTGGATGTGTGGAGATGAACTGATGGCAGGTGGAGGTGTAGAGTAATTGGGTGGAGGTGTGGAGTAACTGGGTGGAAGTGTGGAGATGAACTGATGGGAGGTGTAGGTGTAGAGTAATTGGGTGGAGGTGTGGAGATGAACTGATGGGAGGTGGAGGTATGGAATAACGGTGGATGTGTGGAGATGAACTGATGGCAGGTGGAGGTGTGGAGTAACTGGGTGGAAGTGTGGAGATGAACTGATGGGAGGTGGAGGTGTAGAGTAAATGGGTGGAAGTGTGGAGATGAACTGATGGGAGGTGGAGGTGTAGAGTAAATGGGTGGAGGTGTGGAGATAAACTGATGGCAGGTGGAGGTGTAGAGTAATTGGGTGGAGGTGTGGACTTAGCTCCTCTGTTAGCCTACTGTCAGAGGGCACATTGTTGGCGGGCTTTGTGTGACGCGCGCGGCCAGTTGCTGTGGAGACGGCAGTCACGTGATGCGCGGGTGGATGCTGCGGTTTGGGGGGAAAGTAGTGATGAAGCAGTGAGCGCGCGGGGGACGCTCGGATGGTTCTTCGCCCCCTGTCCGCGGAGCTCCAGCGAGGATGAGCGTGCGGATCCCTGAGGGGCTGCAGGAGCTGCTGGTCGGCTTCACAACGGAGGTTCTTCGGACCAAGCCCGCGGACCTGCTCCACTTTGCGGTGCAGTACTTTGAACGGCTCCGGGACTCCCGGGACACCCCGGTACACTCTCCACGCTCTCCTGTCCCCGACTGCACACCGAGCACCGCCTCCGTCACCGAGAGCAGCGGGGAGGAGGACTGCGTGCCCGGAGGTGAGCAGCGTGTGTTTACGGAAATAAGTTCAGCTCCGCTTCAGGCGGAACATCGATAACACCACCATCTTTACTTCTCCGCCCTTCCTTACTTTCTCCACAGAGTCCGTGATCCGCATCTTCACCAGGAGGGTCTCAGGTACGACCACCATCCGCTCAAAGTTACTTTAAACTTACCAAAAGTTTGTGGACACTTTTATGCTGCACTCATCAGCCATAACATTAAAGCCACCTCCTTGTTCCTCCACTCACTGTCCATTCTCTCAGCTCCACTCTCCACACAGGTCACTGTAGTCCACCTGATGCTCTGCATACTTCATTATCCCCTTTTCACCCTGTTTTTCAAGGGTCAGGACCCCCACAGGGCAGGTGTGAGTTGCAGTGACACTGACGTGGCTGGTGCAAATGGATCAGACAAAGCAGCAGCTGCTGGAGTTTTAAAAAATCCTCATAACCATTTTCCACCACAATAACTTTGGTTCTTGAACAGCTCTCCTCTTTCCACTAGTTTTGACTTTTGGAAACCAAGGATACGCCATCAGCAGGGGGCGCTGCAGGGGTGCACAGATGCAGCATCGCTGTGTCTGAGTTCAGAGCCGTAGATGAACGAATAGAGTCCAGTTTGATCCACTGTTTACAGCAGGCTGATTCTGAGGCGAAAAAAAGTAGTGAACGCTCCTTGAATCGTGCTAACAACAGAAACACACACAGACACAGCATTTTCCTGTTTTTGTTTCTTTTTATTTCCTGGTTTTCTTTCTAAATCAGAAATACGATTACAGGTCATTTCCTGGTTTACATTTTCCCACTTCAGAACCTCCACAGACCCGTTTGGTTCTCTGGTCTTTACCCAGAACACTTTTGAGGATAATAAAACACTCTGAGCTCTTTCTGGAGCTTCTTTATCTCCCCTTGCCCAAGGATGACTTCACGGTTCCCACTGAAGGACCCACTGCCTTTGGTTCCGGCTGGAAGCACACTTTTCTGGTTCAGGAACTAGACGTTTATGTTGGTGGAAACGCACAGATCTGTTCCAAATTAGGTTCAAGAACCAGAACCGAACTTGTTTATTTTCGGTGAAAAAGAGCTAAAAGTGTCGCTGCTGGTCTGAGAACAGTCCACCGACCAAAAACATCCAGCCGACAGCGTCCTGTGTCACTGATGAAGGACTAGAGGACGAGCGACACACACTGTGCAGCGACAGATGAGCTACTGTCTCTGACTCTACATCTACAAGGTGGACCAACGAGGGAGGAGTGTCTCACAGAGTGGACAGAGAGTGGACACAGGGTTTAAAAACTCCAGCAGCACTTGAGGTCTGTAAAGCTTTGTGCAAATATATCAGTGTGTGTGTGTGTGTGTGTGTGTGTGTAGTTTCTGCAGAACCCTACGATCCTGATGAGGATGAGGACCACAGGGAGCCCAGGGTGAGAGAGGAAGCTGATGCACTGTACTCTATCCCTCACTGAGGAAGATGTCTGAACCTTGCTGAGCGTCCCACTGTTACTCGTTTGTTTTGATTTGTTCCTCCAGGTGGTCCACGCCAAGACGGACGAGCAGAGGCAGCGTTTGCAACAGGCCTGCGGCCCCATCCTGCTCTTCAGGAGTTTAGACGCAGTGAGGGTTTAAAGTTACTACACTTCCTTACGTTACACTCAAAAACATGTCGACGTCCAAAATTATAAAAAGAATATGGCCACTTTATTCACTTTATAGATGTTTTATTACCTTTTAAAAATGTTAAAGTTCACAGTGCGCTGCAGAAAACGAATCAACAGAATCAACTCCATGAACTCAACCCGGCAACTCTCAGATGCTTGAAGAAATGATTCTTTGGGAGTCGGCTCCTTTTTACTAACTACTTTATATTCATTCATTCATTCATTCATTATCTGTAACCCTTATCCAGTTCAGGGTCGTGGTGGGTCCAGAGCCTACCTGGAATCATTGGGCGCAAGGCGGGAACACACCCTGGAGGGGGCGCCAGTCCTTCACAGGGCAACACACACACACACACATTCACTCACACACTCACACCTATGGACACTTTTGAGTCTCCAATCCACCTACCAACGTGTGTTTTTGGACTGTGGGTGGAAACTGGAGCACCCAGAGGAAACCCACACAGACACAGAGAGAACACACCACACTCCTCACAGACAGTCACCCGGAGGAAACCCACGCAGACACAGGGAGAACACACCACACTCTTCACAGACAGTCACCCGGAGCGGGAATCGAACCCACAACCTCAAGCAGCGGGAAACTGGAATGCACCAATTGCCTCATTGCCCTGACAACAGCAAACAGACGGAGCATTTCCCTGTTTTTTTTTCCTTTGTAATTTTTGGTTTTCAAATCATTTTATTAGTCTTTCACATTATTGGCTGAGGGCAGCCGTGGGGTTGAGGTAAGAGAAGCGAGCCTGAGGCGGGGGAGTCTCCGGTTCAGTCCCGGGACCGGCGAGAGAAAATTCATTCACAGCTGAAGTGCCCTCGAGCAAGGCACCTAACCCCCAAACTACTCCCTTAAACATTTTTGCGATGTTCACTGTATTTAGTTCAGGACTGACCTGTGCACGTTTCAGTGGGTGACATGTGTGTAGTGCTCCAGTCGTCCACTGACCTCTGCTGTGTCTGTAGCTGAATGCAGTGGGCAGCCCTTTTGGACGCGAGTTGTTGTCTGAAAAGTTGAAGATGTAGAGTTATTTATAATTAGGAACATCAGACATCAGGAGGGTTCCGTGCAGCGTCCAGTGTCCAGCGTGACGTCTGTGAGGCTACGGAGACCTCAGCAAGTCTGCGCTCACCTTGTTTGCTTTAAAGTCTTTGACTCTTTGACTGCGACTGAGTCCAGGTCTGAAATGTTTGTGCTTTCCACAGGAGCAGATGTCTCAGGTGCTGGACGCCATGTTTGAGAGACGTGTGGAGGTGGGAGAGCACGTTATCGACCAGGACGACGATGGGGATAATTTTTATGTTATTGACAGGTAGGGGTTTAAAAAAAAGGTGTGTGAGTATGTGTGTGTGTGTGTTGGAGTCTGAGAGCAGTGCTGCTGTAAATTTCAGACACCAGGAGAAATAAAGGTGAAAAAAAGGACTGTCACAAAAGTTTGATGTTACAGCGTCTCTCCTCGTGCTGAGACTCTCCATTACACAGGAACAAGCCTCTTTTGTAGAGAGAGACAATAGTGAAGCTCTAGAATAGAGCATATGCTCATTTATGCTATTGGACTCATCCTTGTGTTGTTCTAACACACACTATTGCCATGACACATGAGTGTGGTGTGTTCTCCCTGTGTCTGTGTGGGTTTCCTCCGGGTGACTGTCTGTGAGGAGTGTGGTGTGTTCTCCCTGTGTCTGTGTGGGTTTCCTCTGGGTGACTGTCTGTGAGGAGTGTGGTGTGTTCTCTCTGTGTCTGCGTGGGTTTCCTCCGGGTGACTGTCTGTGAGGAGTGTGGTGTGTTCTCCCTGTGTCTGTGTGGGTTTCCTCTGGGTGACTGTCTGTGAGGAGTGTGGTGTGTTCTCTCTGTGTCTGCGTGGGCTTCCTCCGGGTGACTGTCTGTGAGGAGTGTGGTGTGTTCTCCCTGTGTCTGCGTGGGTTTCCTCTGGGTGACTGTCTGTGAGGAGTGTGGTGTGTTCTCCCTGTGTCTGCGTGGGTTTCCTCCAGGTGACTGTCTGTGAGGAGTGTGGTGTGTTCTCCCTGTGTCTGCGTGGGTGTCCTCTGGGTGACTGTCTGTGAGGAGTGTTATGTGTTCTCCCTGTGTCTGCGTGGGTTTCCTCCGGGTGCTCCGGTTTCCTCCCACGCTCCAAAAACATACGTTGGTAGGTGGATTGGTGATTCAAAAATGTCCTCACAGACATTTACACGGAGCAGGACTCGAACCCACAACCTGGAGCTGTGAAACTGCGACACTGTGCCACCCAATATTTGAATTCTGAATTACAATTATACGCTACAGAATCAGGCTTTAAAACGTATTTTTCTTGAACATCTTTGAGTCCTGTTTAACACAAAGAACATCAAGCTGCCTGGACTCGTACTGTCCCGGATTCTGGAAACTGAAACTCTGAAACCCTTTCCTCTAGGGGGACATTCAGCGTCTATGTGTCAGCGGAGGGCGAGGAGAGGTTGGTGGGAATCTACAACAACCGCGGCAGTTTCGGTGAGCTGGCGCTGATGTACAACACGCAGAGGGCCGCCACCGTCATCGCCACCTCAGCTGGAGCTCTGTGGTGCTTGGTGAGTGAGACACTGGTTCCTCAGCTCCCTGTTCAGTTGGGTCTGGGTTTGATTGGGGTACTGTTCACATTTGAACCGATACAATTCTGAATTCGGTACAGGTTCCCAACGGTACCCTACAGAAACGTTATTCTGTACATGTTCGGCATTGAAGGATTTTGTATTTGGCAATGTTTATAAAGACCTCATAGACCTTAATACTACACTGAACGCGTGTGACTCTGGAACCGAAATGTGGCACCAATTTATTTCATATGAATCGGGTACTTGTTATTACCGACGTAATTTGGTCTGAACCCTTAAAAGCAGGGCCCCCCCTTCATCTGCCTCACAGTGGGTTGCTCCACTGCCTCCACCACCATCCCCAGAGTTGCCAGGTCTGTGTATTTTAAGTGATATTTGATATTTTTCATTGAAAATGCTCACAAATATTGGTCAGATGTCGCAGGCTGTTTTTGGGGCTTGTTTCTAAAGTAATAAACCTGTTAAATAACGAGAAGCCGACAGTGCGTCCTGCTGTTTATCTTCACTGTTTTTCTTTGAGAATCCGTTAGATGAGGTCACTATGCACTACGCCATCTACAGGTCATTCTTGGTATTACTGGTTGAACATACTACCTGTAGCCTTAAAACAACGGCACTTAGGATTTGTGCTTAAGATATTTTACTGTTTATTGTCCCCACAAAACTGAAATGAAATTCACGCTCCGACATTGATTCCCAGCCTTAGTTCAGTCTGTTTTCTGTGATTTAGGATCGAACGACTTTCCGAAGGATCATAGTCCGGAACAATGCCAAGAAGAGGAAGCTGTACGAAGGCTTTATTGAGTCCGTCCCGCTGCTGCAGTCTCTCAAAGTAGGCTTCTTTTCCTCTCACACACACACACACACACACACACACACACACACACACACACACACAAACACACACACATCTTTGCCTAGTGCTGGGCAGAGTTGTTGTTTGTTGTCTCACAGTTCAGTGTTGAGGCTCGTGCTGTAAACACAGTCCAGAGTTAATGGTGGGGTGTGTGTTTCTGATGTCTCTGCATCTGAGCCGTGCTCTGTTGGTATTCGGTGTGTGATTGTGTTCAGTGTGAAACAGAGCGGGGGATTCACTTTGGTCTGAAATGGTGTGGTCTTCACTAAAGTCAGAACACGTCCAAACCACAGACGCAGCGTTTCTCTTTGGTACGAGCCGCTCCAGTCGCTCGGTCCGCCTCCGTGTTCAGGTTCTCCTCCATGGTGCCTCCATGTGGCCGGTTGGACGGGGCTAAGTCACATGACTACAGCACGGTGGTGTGGGTTTAAAGGGACAGTGCATGAACACACAGAATTAACAAAACAAATGGGTGAACAGAATTAAAAGAACAGTCCATATAGTGGATAAAGGCAGGAGTACGTGGATTAGAAGAGTGGTGAATGTGAATTCTGATGAACTGCTCACTTGTTTACGGTCTGTGCTGCAGCCTGCGGAGAGGATGAAGGTGGTGGATGTTCTCTGCTGTCAGACGTTCAGTGATGGAGAGAGGATCATTGCGCAGGTTCATTTGACTCCTCTGTTGTTTACTCATTTGTGTTTGTGTTTGAAAAGTAAACAGGATGTGTGTGAAGGGCAGGTTGTGTCTGAGCATGGCTGGTAAAGTGTGTGTGTGTGTGTGTCGCTGTGTGTTCTCAGGGAGAGGGTGCGGACTGCTTCTACATCGTTGAATCAGGGAACGTGAGGATCACAGTGAAGAAGAATGGGGTGAGTTTCCACATCCCTGTGTTCTCTCTGTGTCTGTGTGGGTCTCCTCCGGGTGCTCAGCATTCCTCCCACAGTCCAAACACACACATGCTGGTGAGTGTGTGAAACTGTTCACAGGTGTGAGTGAGTGAGTGAGTGAGTGGGTGAGTGAGTGAGTGAGTGGGTGAGTGTATGAGTGACTGTGTGTGAGTGACTGGGTGACTGTGTGTGAGTGACTGTGTGTGAGTGTCTGGGTGAGTGTGTGAGTGACTGGGTGAGTGTGTGAATGTGTGAATGACTGGGTGAGTGTGTGAGTAACTGTGACTGTGTGAGGGACTGGGTGAGTGTGTGAGTGACGGGGTGAGTGTGTGAGTGACGGGGTGAGTGTGTGAGTGACTGGGTGAGTGTGTGAGTGACTGGGTGACTGTGTGAGTGACTGGGTGAGTGTGTGAATGTGTGAGTGAGTGTGTGAGTGATTGGGTAAGTGTGTGAGTGACGGGGTGAGTGTGAGTGTGTGAGTGACGGGGTGAGTGTGAGTGATTGGGTGAGTGCGTGAATGACGGGGTGAGTGTGAGTGATTGGGTGAGTGTGTGAGTGACGGGGTGAGTGTGAGTGATTGGGTAAGTGTGTGAGTGACGGGGTGAGTGTGAGTGATTGGGTGAGTGACGGGGTGAGTGTGTGAGTGACGGGGTGAGTGTGAGTGATTGGGTAAGTGTGTGAGTGACGGGGTGAGTGAGAGTTGAGGTGAGTTTGTTACTGTATTAAAATAAAGATTAAATATGAACAGTTTTTAAATAGTTTCTCTTTATTTCGGTCGTCTCCTCCGTCTGCTGTGTCCTCAGGTGGAGACGGAGGTGGCGCTGTGCTCCAGGGGGCAGTATTTTGGGGAGCTGGCTCTGATCACCAGTAAACCCCGGGCGGCTTCGGCGTACTGCGCTGGACCAGTGAGGTGTTTAGGTATGAGCCCTCTCCACGACTCCACGACTGCACAAGCTGGACCCTCCACTGTCTGCGGGGACAGGTTTATTCCTTTCAGAAACGGATGATAAACCCAATCTATAATTCTGCATCAAAACTACGCCGAATGCATTAGTGCAAACCCTACACTGCAGCCTGACACGCCCCGGTCCAGAAATGTAACTCTGCGTGCCTTAGACGCAGACCGCAGCCTGTGATTGGTCAGTAGTTAGAGGGACATTGTTGAAGTTGAACTGAAGAAGTACAAGAACATGAGCTCCTCTCCTCCTCCACACACAGAGACACAGACAGAGACCTCCTCAGACACGGGGTGGACATCAGGGACCAATACAAATGTAGAATAAAGGAAAAATACGTCTGTATCAGGAATAAAAAACGTGCAAAGAAAAACAGGACCACGTGGAAAAAGCATGCTGCTTTTTACATTCTTTATAGATTCTTTCCTGGCACCTGATAAACTCTGCTCTGTCCAAACAACAACACACTCCATAAATAGTGTACTTTAAAACCTACTCTACTACACCACTGCCTTGTGTTCTACAGAGTGTAGAGGAAGATGTTTGAGATTCACCCTAGTGGTGTGACGGTGTAATTGCAGGGCGATGCCAAGGCAGAAGTATAAATGGTCACCACGACGTAGGGCCCTTGTGTAGCGTACAGCGTAGGCTCTGTGTCGTATAAATCTGTAAAATCTAAAGCCTAACTACACACTAAGACTCATTTTATTAATGAACAGCTGGAATGTATTTGGGGGCGGCACGGTGCTGCAGCAGGTAGGTGTCGCAGTCACACAGCTCCAGGGGCCTGGAGGTTGTGGGTTCGATTCCCGCTCCGGGTGACTGTCTGTGAGGAGTTGGTGTGTTCTCCCCGTGTCCGCGTGGGTTTCCTCCGGGTGCTCCGGTTTCCTCCCACAGTCCAAAAACACACGTTGCAGGTGGATTGGCGAGTCAAAAGTGTCCGAGTGTGTGAGTGAATGTGTGTGTGTCTGTGTTGCCCTGTGAAGGACTGGCGTCCCCTCCAGGGTGTATTCCTGCCTTGCGCCCGATGATTCCAGGTAGGCTCTGGACCCCCCGCGACCCTAAATTGGATAAGGGTTACAGATAATGGATGGATGGATGGATGGAATGTATTTCTCTGTAAAAATAACTGTACCAGCCTCTGCTTAAAAAGTGAACTAATTTCTCCAAATTGTAAACATTCCTTTTTCATCGTGGTCAGTTCTCCTCTGCAGCGCCCCCTTCTGGTTCAACTCTGTTATATTAGGTGTTTATGGCATTTACAAAGACACATCACAGCGTGCGAATCAGTAAACATTTGGGCTGCTTTGTCTAGAGAGAGAGAGAAAGAGAGAGAGTGTGTGTGAGAGAGAGAGAATGTAATGAGGAGAGAGGACAAGAAATGGAATAGTGGAAAGAGAGAGTGTAATGAATAATGGAGGGGAGAGACAGAGAGAGAATGTAATGAGGAATTGAGGGGAGAGAGAGAGAGAGAGAGAGAGGACAAGAAATGGAATAGTAGAGAGAGAGAGGGAGAGAGAATCACTGGAACACACCCTGGAGGGGGCGCCAGTCCTCCTCAGGGCGTTAGTTTTGTTTATTTTTGAGTAAATAGACTCGTACTGCTCAGATAAACAGCTTTTTAAATCATTCTCTCTCTCTCTCTCTCTCTCTCTCTGACCCAGTGATGGACGTCCAGGCGTTCGAGCGGCTGCTGGGCCCCTGTAAGGACCTGATGAGGAGGAACATCGCGGGTTACGAGGAGAAGCTGGAGAAACTGTTTGAACCTGGCGCTCAGGAGGAGGTCCCGTCTCGGTCTGAAGACTAACACACCATCTTCAGCCTGAACTCGCAGCACTGCTTTATTTTATTATTTCACCTTTTAAGGGAAAAGTTATTTAAAAGTGTTCAATAATTTTTGATACATTTTTATTAAATCTTTCTATTGGAGTTAAATAGTTAGCGACGTCTGAAGAGTTCACTTCACTCTGTGCTAATTACACAAATTTAATATATTTTTTATTTTATATTTGACCTGTTGCTTGCTGTGAATGCTGTCATTTCACTGACCAGCCTCTGGAAGTGTGGACAACGCTGAGCTTTAATATTAAACGCAGTTCTTTAAACGTGTCTCTGTTGACTGCATTAATATTAAAGGATGCCGTTTGACCCTGTAGCGTTTACTGCAGCCCTGAGGGAATCTGCAGTTCTTCAGATCAGTCACAGCATCACTTCAGTGGCGTTCTATCGCTTTATTTCATGATGTTATCATGAGGTTTTTAGCTCTGAAATATTACTGGGTCACACCACAGCATCGTCTCTGAGGAACTGCAGTGACTTAACTGAACTCTCTCAGTAATCCAGAAATATTTAATAATAATAATATGTCTTCACCACGACCCTGAAGTGGACAAGCAGAAAAGAAGATGAATGAATGAACATGTCTTTAGCTTTTAACCCACCTGTGGCAGTGAACACACACACACACACTAGTGCTCTAGGGGCTGGGAACACACACACACTAGTGCTCTAGGGGCTGTGAACACACACACACACACACTAGTGCTCTAGGGGCTGTGAAAACACACACACTAGTGCTCTAGGGGCTGTGAACACACACACTAGTGCTCTAGGGGCTGTGAACACACACACTAGTGCTCTAGGGGCTGTGAACACACACACACACACTAGTGCTCTAGGGGCTGGGAACACACACACACACATACACACTAGTGCTCTAGGGGCTGTGAACACACACACACACACTAGTGCTCTAGGGGCTGGGAACACAAACACACACTAGTGCTCTAAGGGCTGGGAACACACACACACTAGTGCTCTAGGGGCTGTGAACACACACACACACACACTAGTGCTCTAGGGGCTGGGAACACACACACTAGTGCTCTAGGGGCTGTGAACACACACACACACACTAGTGCTCTAAGGGCTGGGAACACACACACTAGTGCTCTAGGGGCTGGGAACACAAACACACACTAGTGCTCTAAGGGCTGGGAACACACACACACACACTAGTGCTCTAGGGGCTGTGAACACACACACACACACTAGTGCTCTAGGGGCTGGGAACACACACACTAGTGCTCTAGGGGCTGTGAACACACACACACACTAGTGCTCTAAGGGCTGGGAACACACACACTAGTGCTCTAGGGGCTGTGAACACACACACACTAGTGCTCTAGGGGCTGTGAACACACACACACACACTAGTGCTCTAGGGGCTGGGAACACACACACTAGTGCTCTAGGGGCTGTGAACACACACACACACACTAGTGCTCTAGGGGCTGGGAACACACACACTAGTGCTCTAGGGGCTGTGAACACACACACACACACTAGTGCTCTAAGGGCTGGGAACACACACACTAGTGCTCTAGGGGCTGGGAACACAAACACACACTAGTGCTCTAGGGGCTGGGAACACACACACACTAATGCTCTAGGGGCTGTGAACACACACACACACACACACTAGTGCTCTAGGGGCTGTGAACACACACTAGTGCTCTAGGGGCTGGGAACACACACACATACACACTAGTGCTCTTTGGGCTGTGAACACACACCCAGAGCGGGGGGCAGTTCAGGGTTTACTGCCTTGCTCAAGGGCCCCTCAGCCGTGGGTGTTCCCACCTTGTTTCCAGTCTTGGGGATTGAACCAGCAACCTTCCGGTATCAAGCCCAGTCCACGACCATTAGGCAACGGCTGTCCACAAAAATTTAATTTACATCAACACTTTTATCTTAATCGCCATGATGTTCGTTCACAACATGGAAGGTTCGATCTCCACGACTGGTGCGAACATCCATGACTGAAGTGCCCTTAAGCAAGGCACTGTACCCCCAAACACTCCCTGTGCGCTGGGGATGGCTGCCCGCCACTCTGGGTGTGTGTTCACAGCCCCTAGTGCACTAGTGTGTGTGTGTGTGTTCACTGCCACAGACGGGTTAAAGACATATTCCATTGTACAATGACAAATACCTGCACATTATTAATATTACGTTAAAAACAAATGAAACACCGTCCTAAAATCTCATTTTATTTAAATCTGAAATTATCCAGTTTTGAAATAACACAACTTTTATTCATTAAAACAATACAAACAAATCTGCGAAGTTAAAGAATCAAAAGCAACCACACAAGGCTCACACAGGGGACTGTTTAAAGGGACACTAGGTCGTATCCTGCCCTTAAAATTACAGCTTCAAAATCATTGTGATGCTCCACTGAGCTGTAACAGGGAGAACAGAGTTTCTGTCATTGCTACTCCGGGCTTGGCACTGCAGAAACTGCACTATGTAACTTTTGGAGAAGCGCTTGTAGGAAACTTCCCTCCACCCTGATTTCAGGACAGAGCTTTAAAAAAGTGAATCAAACTCTGCAATTGTAGGGGGCGCCCAGGAGCAAAAATGTCAGATCTTACGTAGAGTTCCTTTAAACCTGTTTAAACGGTGATCAGACTTTTATGTGGAAGTGATAAGTGTGTAATACCACTGACACAGCTATACACGATTAAAGAGTCCTTGGGCAAGACTCCTAACAGCACAACGGCCTGACTGCACAACTCTAAGGCTCTTAGGAAGACAGCGTCTGACCGATGATGCGAATAAAACCTGGCCTACCACCGCTAATGATCAGATTTCACCACTTTACAGGGAGTTCACCTTATTTTTTACCCAACTATGTACATTCATTTGTGTTGATTTTTTCCAGAAACATTGAACAATAAAAACTAAAACCTATTTTCCTTAGCGACATTCAATAACACGGTTAAAACAACTAGTTGCTTTAGCCTCTACAGATGCTAACATTGAATGTGGTCCAGTGGGAGTGTGGGGACTTTATTATAATTAGATTTAACAGATGATTCAAGCTATTGATAAAAAGAACCTGAGGTGCCCATAAAGCACCAAATACAAGTTTAGGATAAGACTGAAATTTGGAAAGGGTGAAGTCCCCTCTAATCGCTGTGGGGGGTGCTGTCACTGCAACCGTTGCTGAGCTCGTTGCTGACCGTAAGTATCTGGGCCACGTTTCCCGTCACTGCCTCGCGAATCACCAGCAGCCAGCGCCGCTTCTGCTCCTCGGACTCGGCCGCGAAGCTGTGCACGGATTTGGACTGGAACAGGCGGAAACAGGAGGGAGGGTCTGTGGCCCGGGGGGTGTCGTCCACACTGTAGCCCAGTAATGGGATTGTGGACTGGGCTTTCACGTCCTGAAGAAGTCCGGGAAAGAGGGGACAAAAAGAGTCGACGTTTTAAACCTAAATAATGCTGAGGTTTGAAGCAGAAAGGGAAAGTTTGTGAATGATTTTTTAGTTTGTTTGGAAAAGCCTGGAAATATCAGAGATGTTCCCAAGTCACACAAAACAAGGTTATATTCAGGATAAAAGAAAAACAACAGATTAACTTTGTGTGCTAAATACAATTATATATAGCTATGGGGTGCAGCATGAGATTGGAAATTGCTGGTGGACGTAGGAAAAAAGCTGCAGGTCCCAGAATGCATTGCGTTAACTACAGTGAGGCCATACATGGTGCTGTACTCCTAAAGTAAACAGATAGTTTATTTCATAGAGTTAACGGTTCCATCTGAGGATGCAGTAGACGAAGCATTCGAAAGGAAGAAGCTGAAGGCGGCTGAGGTGTAGTGAGTGGTTGTGGATAAGGAGAACACGAATTACTTTCGGAAATGCACTGTAGAGGGTGCTGTTGCGTTTGTTGGTGATGTATCACATAAAGAACACATGGAACTGGTGGCACTGAGCACGCATTAACGGTGCCAGTAGGGCTAGGTACAGTCTTAGACACCAGGGAGGCCAGTGTGGATTTACGGTTGTTGATGGTAAAGGGTAAAGGACTGAAAAGCTTGGAGAGGGGTGGGTCTGGGACGACAGACTTCACTGTTGAGTCTTCTGGAGGTGTCCTGGGCTCAATTCAGCGAAACACTGATGAGAGGAGGTGCCGACCTGATGACCCCTGTGAAGAGCTAGTGATACAGTGGGTGGTGTGTGAGCTCAGTGAGTAACTGTTGATGTGTATTTGACTCGGATTAGTCTCGGTTTGTGACTGTTATAAGAAGTTGCTGTAGGATGGTAAATGTGTGTAAATATATTATTGCTTGTTCCCGTTAGTAATGTGTTTTTTTCCTGGTTCTTTGTGTCTGAGAGGTTGGCCACCCCTGATATAGTAGCAACCAGCAACATATGACCCTCCTAAATTCCTCATATTGTCTCATGAGTGTTTGTGCTGATGTATCTGTGTCAGTTGAGAGCGAAGGTGTCCTACAGTTTGTGTTAAATTATATTGCGATGGTTGTTGAAACTGACAGATCCCACTGCAGATGTGTGTAAATCAGTAAAATGCAGTTGGAGCCGAGGTTCTGTGACCCACCTGCGGCGCTCTGTACAGGTACAGCACCACTGCCTCCTGCTGAGGAATCACACACCACATCCTCTGCCACGGACGAGCCCTCTCGCTGTACTGCAGGAACCCGCACACCACGCTGCTGCCCGAGAACTGGGCCGCCTCGATCTGAGGTTGGGGGTAATTGTAGAGGAGTGTTGGGGGGGGGGGGGGGTGCAGATTGTTTGCTTGAGTTAATTTTATTGAGGATTAATATAATTTAATTGAAATACAGTAGGTGTTTCAGAACTGACCTCTAGGATGCCCCGCCTCCTGGCCTCTGTCCTCTCCTCACTGGCCGCTCGTCCCGTTAGTATGGAATA
Source organism: Hoplias malabaricus (assembly GCF_029633855.1). Lineage (NCBI taxonomy): Eukaryota > Metazoa > Chordata > Actinopteri > Characiformes > Erythrinidae > Hoplias > Hoplias malabaricus. The sequence goes on along the minus strand of NC_089803.1, from coordinate 71,547,292 downwards.
ACAGTCCTTACACACCTTATTCATTCTGTTCCCATCGTACTCCAGCGCCACCTTGTGGTCTGAGCACTTCCAGCACACAACCTGCAGTGATTAAATCTGATCAGTTTACACTCAGTCATGCTCAGTAACACCGGAACACAGTTCTGTAACGGTACCCAAACACTGCCACTACAGTACTCTACTGTATTAACCAAACTGTACTGTACTATTCTATACTGTACTGTATATAGTGTTATTCTGCACTGTATTGTTCTGTACTGCTCTATTCCATATTGTTCTATTCTGTATTGTTTTGGATTATATTGTTCTGTAATATACTGTACTGTTTTGTATTGCTTTGTATTGTATTGTTCTATTCTGTATTGTTCTGTACTGCACTGCTCTCTCTCTGTTGCTTTGTATTGTATTGTTCTGTACTGTATTGTTCTATTTAGTATTGTTCTGTAGTGTATTGTTCTACTTAGTATTGTTTTGTAGTGTATTGCTCAATTCTGTATTGTTCTGTACTGTGTTGTTCTATTTAGTATTGTTCTGTAGTGTATTGTTCTACTTAGTATTGTTTTGTAGTGTATTGCTCAATTCTGTATTGTTCTGTACTGTATGTGTTTATTCTGTATTGTGCTGTTCCATAATACTCTGCTCTGTACTATAATATTGTGTACTATACTGTACTGTCCTTTATGGTTCTGGACTTTATTGTTTTGTTCTGTATTGTTCTATAATTCGTTGTTCTGTACTGTTCTTTATAGTTCTGTACTGTTCTTTATGGTTCTGTACTCTATTGTTCTGTACTTTACTGTTCAATACTATATTGGACTCTTCTGTATGGTTCTGAACGGTATTGTTCTATAATCTGTTCTCCTGTATTGTTCTGTATTATTCTGTACTGTAGTGTGCTTCATTGTTCTGTACTGTACTGTTCTGTATGGTTCTGAACTTTCTGGTTGTAGGAGGAGGACAACCAGGAGGAGGACAACCATTGTTCTGTACTGTAGTGTACTCACATATCCGCACGCTCTGCAGTGGTGTCTCCTGCGAGTCAGAGCATTGAACAGTTCTTTGCACTTCATACACATCGTCACTTCATTGTCTCTAATCCAACGTGGAGCTCTCTTACCCAGCTCCTCAGTCTACACACACACACACACACACACGAACAGCAGAGCCTTATCTCAGCCAAGTATTTTGTGGTAGTGCACACACACACACACATACAGATACACACACACACACAAACACACAAGTATACTCACAGACACCTCCTCCTCCGCCTCTTTGAAGGCCGACTTGAACGTCTCATTTTTCTTCTGGAAGGTTTCTATCGTCTGCTGAAACGCCTGTGGAGAAGAGGACCATCCACACATCAGCTGCAGCTCTGCACAAGCACAGACTAAAATAAAAGACTCTTAATCTGAGATAATCTGAGATTAACTGCAGGCCAGAGGTTCGTTAATTTTATAAAAATGAGCGCAAAAGTAATGCAATTCTTTTCATTTAATTATTAATGTGTGGCAGAGCACAGAGAGGTTTGCGTGAATATCTGAAGTTAATTAACTATGTTGTCCTCACCTTCCTCCTTCACTGATAGACTACTTTTATTACTTTTGTCTCATTACTTTTTTAATCTTGACTGAATCAACATGTTACTAATGATATTTTCCTTCAGGCAGAAAACGTAGTCTTTAAATAAGGAACAGTGCTGCGATGTGAGCTAACGATCCACAAGTATGTCTCCAAATCCTGGGACGCCGTGCAGAATGTAAACAAATCAGCAAATAGTTCTAAAGCCAGTCTCCATTGTGGCAGTGGGCTTCATTAAATCTATGAGGGCTTTATTAATACTGAACAATACCTACACTTTCTGGAGTGGCACATGCTGCCATCCAGGTGACGTCTTTTTCAGGAAAGGCCTTGCTTTATTCAGAAGCACAATACCAAGCTAAGTTCTGTGTATTTTACAGCAGCATGGCTCCTAAGCGCCGCTTCATGAGTCTGGGTGCTAAACTAACCTGTGTGCAGTTCAGACATCTCCGCCACTGAAAACACCGGATGTACTATGTACAAGAGGGAACCTGAACTGTGGAACAGCTGAAATCCAGCAACAAGCAAGGAACAGAAAACATTTCACTTTCAGAACCACAGCGACTTGTCTCCTCTCTTCCCAAACCTTAGAAAGAGCTCTTGAAAAAAGAGGGGATGCAGCTCATTGGGAAATTGCTGCTCATTGCGTCGTCTTTGTGCTACTTTCATTTAAACAGGATTTAAATGATTTACACATCACTATGTTTTCAATTTTATTTACAGAGTCCTAACTTTTAAAGAAAGGGGTTTGTAGATTAAATAAAAAAGCATTGCCTATTTCCAGGTAAATCCTGTATATTTTCACTCGGTTTAAAAGTTTTCTGTTTAATTCTGTTGCTTTAGAAACTAATAAACTGCAGTGAGTATTAGGAGAAGGTCGGTGCTGCTCCTTAATCGTAAACACGTTCAGATTCTCACGCTGGTGAAGAGTGGAGTTAGAAACCCGTCTGAAAATCAGGAACTCCACTTTCCTCAAACCCCCTTGATTCCTCTGACGGGATCAGTTCCTAATTCACTTACTGTGATCGACCCTGGCTCTCAGTCCCACAGCGCCACTGAGAACATATAACTCCTAATGAACGAACGAGCTCAGGAATGCCTTCATCTTTTAGGAGGTTAGAGGACGCGCGGAGATCGATCAAAATGAAACAGTTAAAACCCAGCTCGCTCCGTACGTCTGACCTGCAGTGACCATCGGCTCAAATACCTGGATCCATTCGTCCTTGTCCTGTTCAGAGCTGTGTGGAGAGGAGAGCAGTGATCAGAAAACTTAACACACACAACAGTCCGAGAGAGAGGGAGGTGAAGAAAAAAAGAAAAAGACAGAAAGAGGGAAAGAGGAGACAATTGTGGAGAATGGTGGAAAGAGAGGGAGTTTCCAGAGAGGCATGGATCATCTGCTAAATATGTTCACAGCTGTCAGACCCTCATCAGAGTCCTGTATGTACTATATGAGTTTTTATTATTATTTACTTCCATGAGTTTTGAAATTTGCTGAAATTTGCAAAAAATCTGTTATTTACTTTGGCAACCATTGTCATTTACGATGTATGCCAATAAAGCTATGTGAATTTAAAATTTGGAGAGAGAGAGTACACAGTGGTGTGTTCTCTCTGTGTCTGCGTGGGTTTCCTCCGGGTGACTGTCTGTGAGGAGTGTGGTGTGTTCTCCCTGTGTCTGCGTGGGTTTCCTCCGGGTGACTGTCTGTGAGGAGTGTGGTGTGTTCTCTCTGTGTCTGCGTGGGTTTCCTCCGGGTGACTGTCTGTGAGGAGTGTGGTGTGTTCTCCCTGTGTCTGTGTGGGTTTCCTCCGGGTGACTGTCTGTGAGGAGTGTGGTGTGTTCTCCCTGTGTCTGCCTGGGTGTTCTCCGGGTGCTCCGGTTTCCTCCTATGCTCCCAAAACATACGTTGGTAGGTGGATTGGAAACTCAAATGTGTCTGTAGGTGTGAGTGTGTGAGTGAATGTGTATCGCCCTGTGAAAGATTGGCACCCCTCCATGGTGTGTTCCCGCCTTGCGCCCAGTGATTCTGGGTAGGCTCCGGACCCACCACCGCACTGAACTGGATAAGGGTTACAGACAATGAATGAATGAATGAGAGAGAGAGATGTGGAAAGTGCAATAGAAACAGAGAAAAAGCTAATAAGAGAGACACAGGGACAGAAAGACAGAAAGAGAGAGAGAGCGAGAGAGAACGAGAGAGAGAGAGAGAGCGAGAGAGAGAGAGAGACAGACAGACAGTACATTTCAGAGAGATAGAGAGAGACAGGCAGAGAAAACGAGAGAGAGAGAGAGAGAGCGAGAGAGAGAGAGAGACAGACAGACAGTACATTTCAGAGAGATAGAGAGAGACAGGCAGAGAAAACGAGAGAGAGAGAGAGAGAGCGAGAGAGAGAGAGAGACAGACAGACAGTACATTTCAGAGAGATAGAGAGAGACAGGCAGAGAAAACGAGAGAGAGAGAGAGAGAGAGAGAGAGAGAGAGAGAGGCAGAGAAAACGAGAGAGACAGAGAAAACGAGAGAGAGAGAGAGAGAGAGAGAGAGAGAGAATGGGTGTTGTTAAGGTGCTGTGCCCACCTGGCCTGCAGCTCCAGCGTGCGCTCCTTGCCTGAAACCTGGAAGGTGTGGGGGTAGGCATCATTCACTGTCTCCTCCACCTTGATGCCCTCGATGCCCATGCGAGTGCGGACGGTGAAACGCTGACCGAGCAGGTGGAACTTGGGCACACACACCAGCAGCATGTTGTTAAACTGGAGTCAGGAAGAGGAAACAGAGGTCAATGAGGGGTGAGCAGTCCAGCTGCAGATTGTCTATTGCTTTCGTCGGCTTTACAGACGAGGCCCGGCCCACTGTCCGTCTCCCAGTTCTGAGTGTCGGACAGGGTTAGACAGCACATCGTCATCTCTGAAGACATAGTTCTGAAACAGGAAAAGGCCTTCCCTAGACTCTGCCCATGATTTGGTAGCATGATGTTCCCATGATTTCCAGCCCTGCCTTCCCCACCCAGTACGTTTTAGTGGGGCCCACATCAGGGGACTAGATAGGTCCAGGGTGGGCATAGGGTCTGGTAGAAGGGCTCTTATAGTGCTTTTCCACTGCTTGTCTACATTGCTCAACTCTACTGGACGCTCATACTCTACTGGACTGTCTGGTCGTCTCAAACCCCCATCTCTAAGGGGAACAGTGGGATTTGGAAACCACAACAACGGCGGTGGTAACGTTAAGCGGTGTTTACTCATGGTGTATCGGCGTGTTGTTGTTGTTTGGGACTGAACACAGCTCCGTCATCAGTTCAGACAGATCAGTAGAGTTTGTTCCTTCCTTGTTGCAGCGTCCAGCTCTCGCTGGATTCTTTCGTCGGCCACCGATCCAAGGAGCGTTTGAACCTCTTCAAAAGACCACGGCGTCATTTTACGAGCTGCCATCGTGAGTCAGATAAAAACAAACGTGATCTCTGCTGCAGCTGGAGATTTTACAGATGGAGAGTTGGTTGGGGTTGGGTTTACCCCACCCTTGTGCCATCACTGATTCTGGAGGGCATTCATGAGTGGGACCAACATTTAACTCATGGACATAACTTGGTCTGGGTCTTACCAGAAAGAGATATCTCTCCATGGCTGATGTGTTCCTTGAAGCCAGCTTCAGGATCTGTCCTTCTCTGATGAGTTCATTGGAGGCATTTACTATGTCCTCCTCCCCTCCGAGCATCTCATAGATCTCCAGAAGCTTCTTAAGGTTCTCCTGAGGAACAGACAGAGAACCTAGTACTGAAAAAAACAACTCAAAGAAGAGTGGATTTCAAATGGACAACGCTGATGTCACAAGAGTGAAAGCAGGCAACAGGGCAGTGGGCCACTCACCATTTTGCGGATGGCACTGTTGGAGTGAGTGGCAGCCATGGAGATCGTCTGCAGGGACTCTGTGGAACGACATCAAGAGAAGAAGTGATCCCTGAGCTCCAAAACTGGACAGAGGAACTGAAATCAAACGCTCAGAGAGCTGGCCCTACATTAGAACGGTCATATTGTTCTAGCTGCTGCCTTGTGGGCTGTACAAACTCTTTTGGAAAGTTTCACAAAGTGAAAGGTGATGGGGTCCTTTTTAACCCTTTTCCACCAAAAGAACTCAAACTGGTTCTGTTGAGAATTCTTGGGACTTTCCTGCGATCCAGGGAACCGGTCCCTTGTGAAATTTATGAATCATTTGCCAACAGTTTACACGAGCGACTCCCAGACACACGAAGAATCGAATCTGTGGGAGTTATTCTGTTATTCTGCCCCGCTGCTATCGTCGCCCTGGTAACAGTAAACTGACAGTGTTGACTTGTTTATTTTATTCTTTGACGAAAAGTGCAAAGCATTTTATCATAGTTCTGGTTTTAGAATTATTTTATTCAGTTCCTCATCTAGTTTCCGCTGTGAAAATTAGGACGTCAATGAATATTTTTCCGTTTAGTTTCCTATATTGAATTTACCTCAGCACGGGAAACGTCATCAGCGAGGGGGCGCTATAGGGGCTCGGCCCCACCTTTGCTCCAGAGCCCGGAAATAAACAAATAAGAGTCAGGACAGAGTCGTGGTTTATCCACTGTTTACAGATTCATATACGATACACAGATGAGAATGAGAACAGTGAGAACGATAGAGAAATAACGTTAGCCAACGTGCTTCAAGTTGCGCCGACCACAACCCCAGCATTTTAATGTTTTTATTTCCTTTTATTTTCTAGTGTTTTTCTTTCCAAATCAAAAATCAGATAACAGGACATTTCCCATTTTCCAAATTCAGAGCCAAAAGTAGAGGTGGGCGATACTGGGAGTTTTGGTATCGATCCGATACCAAGTAAATACAGGGCCAGTATCGGCGATATTGATACCGATACCGATACCGATACCGGAAGTGTTCGCCACGTGCAGCTTCACAACGTGACCAAGCAGGGGGAAGGTGCTCTACACTTTAGCGGCAGAGTATCAACCTTTTTCCACGAGTATTGATCAATACCAATACCAGCGATATTATCGATATCGATATATGTTATCGATATTTGGATCAATTCGCCCACCTCTAGCCAAAAGTTCCACAGACCCGTCTGGTTCTCTGGTCTTTCACCAGTGAGGACAATAACGCTCTGTAAATGACCCGTCCTGCTCCACTGGAAAATGACAATTTATTTGAGGCTCTGAGCTATTTCTGGAGCTTTTTTATCTCACGCACAGAAGCCATCACAGTTCACACTAAATAACCTACTGTTCCTTTATTTAATTTGTGATATTTTCTGGTTCGGGAACCTGTTAATGTTGGTGGAATCCTGTTAAACGGTTCCAAATTAGATTCAGGAACAAGAACCAAACCAGTTCCACACTGGTAGAAAAGGGCTATTGGTCAGGAGCTAAATCTGTGGCACCAGTGACGTGTCTCACTCTGCGCTTGGCTGTGGTCAGGAGCGTCCTCTGGAAGCCTCTTCAGGTAATCCTTCAGCAGCAGCTCGTAGCGAGGGACTCTCTGCACTGGCTCCAGCATGTGATGTTGAAGAGTGAGATTCCCACAAATGTCCTGCTTCTAAAAAACACACGGTCATACCACACACTCTTCAGGAAACCACACTCCACACCTTTCATTCCTTAAAGAACCTTCAGTGGATTTATCCTCGTTAATGAAACGTGAACATCTCTTTAAAGGAGGCATCTGTGATACTGACGGCAAGTGTTTAAATGGGTAGTGCACTCCACATTCAAAACACCGGACAGCTGTCTGACCCCTTTCCCCTCCTCCCCTCAAGCAAAGCTCATGTGGGTTGCCAGGTTGAGGAAAACTAAACATTCAAACAAGACCCGTTTAAGAACTTTGGCCCACTCTACAGCATCTATTTAAACCAGAGAAAGGCAAAGAAGTGAAAGAGTGGTGTCCGTCTCTGATCATGGAGAGTTTTAGAAGGACGCTGAGCCTTTTATGGACGGTATAATCGAATGATCTCTCTGTTCCCTTACTCACTTCCACAGCTGCAGAACATTGTGTTTGTGTCTGTTATTGTAGGTCATACCTGGCAACCCGGATGTGGAAACTGTACTGTGATTGGGCAGTGGGCGGGATCACAGGCCAAAACACCAATAGTTTTACTCCAGAACGGCCACTTCTCAAAGTGGCTGCAAACTGCCGTCACAGACACCAGGCCTTCAACTTTCCTTACTTTCTGATAGCGCTGATATACTACAGATAGCTCCTTTAATGTTTGTCAGAAATGTTTACTTCTCAGTGGAGCCCAAAGTAGTGTAGACCAAACCCACACACACACACACACTGCTCACCTGAATGTCCCGAATAATGTCACTAAACTGTGCTGAGCGCTCTGTCCACTGTTTCAGAAGATCCATGGCATTGTCAAAGTTCTTCACGTACTCAGCGTACATCCTGAGGAAGGGCGCCAGCTTCTCCAACACGTCCCCAATCCAGGGCCTGCTTTCCCTGAGGGTGGAGGAGTGAGTGACTTGGTGAGTGTGTGAAACTGTCCACAGGTGTGTGTGTGTTTGTGTGTGTGTGCGAGTGACTGGGTGAGTGTGTGAATGACTGGGTGAGTGTGTGGTGCCCAGGTTCAGGGTGTGTTCCTGTCATGTGCCCAGTAATTCTGGGTGGACTCCGAACACACGGTGACTCTTATCGGTATAAAGCACTTACAGAAGATGAATGGATGAACAAACAAATGAATAAATGAACAAATGAATGATATGTGTGTTATGAGGTGCTTTTTATCACCACTCGTTCATCCTGGTCTCCAGGTCCGGCAGCAGGAACTGACTGTGGAAGGCGTAGATACAGGCCACGTTACCGAAGATTCCCTTCACCACATCCACAGGGAACGAGCCCTTCACAGCCTCCTGGGTCAGCTTCGCACAGAACACCTACACACACACACACACCACACACACACACACACACACACACACACACACTCACGTTTGTTCTTCTATACCTGTGAGGCTGTCATTCAAATAATGATTACTGTATGACATCTCGCCCTCACCCCTCCACACACACACACACACACACACACACACACACACACACACACACAGAAGCCTAGGCTGTATACTGCCAGTATGTAATGTGTGGTACAGAGAGTGTCTCGCTGTGGGGTCTCACCTGGTCTAATAAGTACAGACGGGCGACGTAGGCTCTCTCCGTCTGAAGCAGCTCCTTCGCCACTTTGTGCAGCTTCTGCTCGTTGGTCTCGTCCTGTGGAGAAGTGAAAAACAGAAGAGTGTTCATCTCACTCTCAAACTGAAAGTACAGTTTTGCGGGGGCCCCTTGCTACTTCTCCAGGACTGGGCTCTATGAGGCGGGGGGGGGGGGGGATTGAGGGGGTTCTAGGAGTGTGCCCGCAGCTGAGGGTTACTTTCAGCTGGCGACAACTCTTCTTCCTTCCACTGAGGCAGTGTGGCACAGAACCAGCATCACTGGAACCTCCCAAATCACATCCAGAACCCTCCAAACCAAAGCTAGCCAGGCTCCCCTCAGGGGCTTTTCGCCTGAGGCTCATGTGAAGTTGCCTCCCTTAAAGAAAAGGAGTGAGAGAATGCGAGCGTTTCTTTTTTCCCCAGAGATCTGAACCAGCGCCGAATGTGGTGTAACACACGAGAAGAATTTATCCAAAACACGCCGTGGACGTTTAACCCCATCCCAGAGAGAGATGCCTTTCTCTCTGTGTTTTTAAGGAATGTTAAACTGGCCTTTTGACTGAGCTGTGGGTATTGTTCTGTAACTGTGTCACCGGCGTGTGATGCCTGTTCCTTCTGCATGTTCTGTCCGCAGTAACGACTCTCCCTATCACTTCAGTCAGAGCGGTCAGGCCTGAGCTGCCGGGAGGTTAAGAGATGGTAATACATAGATGTGTATGTGATGAATCATCAGACAGCCGTGTCTCAGTAGACCGCAGTGAAGACTCTGGATGTGGATGATATAGAGCAGGAAGGTCAAAGTTCACATCTGAAGCCTTTTGCACAATTCTAGCCCTCTTTAATCCCAGTTATATACGATTACAAGACACGTCCACATACACACTGCTCAGAACACACTGCTCTCGCTGGACTCGTGAAAACTGGTGTAAATCCTAAAATATGAATTCAGAATTTATTAAAGCAACTCTAGGCAATATTTTAACCTTAAAATTACAGATTTAAAATTGTTTGGATGCTCACTGAGCTGTTAAACGGAGAATAGAGCCTCTGTCGTTGCTTCTCTGGGCTTAAAACTGCAGAAACAACACTATGTAACTTCTAGAGGAGGGTAGGGAACCAAACCCTTCCCTCTCCCCTCTCCCTCACTCAGTGAGGAATCACTGGATCGCTCTGTTTTATCTTCATCAATATGATAACGATAGTGATAGTGATGCACGATTGTATCAGAATTAGATCGGTATCAGCACACATTTGCTTTTTTAAAGATTATCGGCATTGGGTGGATTTTATTATTTTATTTATGGCTCAGATTCTTCCTCCTCCTCTGACAGTGTGGAGAAGCACAGAGGCGGAGCTGAAGCTCTTATTTCTGGATCACTGGGAAGTTGAAAGACTATTTACACGTCCCAACGGCCTCTGGTGTTCCTTTAAATGAACATTTATTTTTTATTATAAATGTAGTTTTTTTATTATTAATTTGTAGATATTTTATTAAAAGGCTAAGGACGTCGTTTAAAGGTAAAATATTCTACAGATAAATACGTGTCTACAATGTTAATCAGTGGTATTTTATCTTTCTGTATTTTATAAATGTGTAAATCTGTATCAGCTTTTACACAAACGTATAATATCCGATATCGA
>NC_089803.1:71497302-71536701 GCF_029633855.1 Hoplias malabaricus | reverse complement strand
TCTCCCTCTCTCTCTCTCTCTCTCTCTCTCTCTCTCTCTCTCTCCATTCCTCTACCTCCTTCTCTCTCTCTCTCTCTCTCTCTCTCTCTCTCTCTCTCTCTCTCTCTCTCTTCCTTTACCTCCTTCTCTCTCTCTCTCTCTCCCTCTCTCCATTCCTCTAACTTCTTTCTCTCTCTCTCTCTCTCTCTCTCTCTCTCTCTCTCTCTCCATTCCTCTACCTTCTTCTCTCTCTCTCTCTCTCTCTCTCCATTCCTCTACGTTCTTCTTCTTCTCTCTCTCTCTCTCTCCATTCCTCTACCTTCTTCTCTCTCTCTCTCTCTCTCTTCATTCCTATACCTTCTTCTCTCTCTCTCACTCACTCTCTCTCTCTCTCTCTCTCTCTCTCTATTTCCCTCTCTCTCCATTCCATTCCTCTACCTCCTTCACTCTCTCTCTCTGAACACATTCACTGATGGTGATGCCTGGACTCTGTGGTGCTCAGGCCATTGTTCTGAGAAACACCAGCGGTGTCAAGGTGAAGGCATCAAAACAATAAAACGGTTTCACTACTGTTCCATACACCCCCCCCCCCCCCAGTTACAGTTACATTACTTAAGGTGGAACTGACTCTAAATTCAGGAGAGGAATGCAGTGGGAAAGCGCCATCAGCTGTGAACAGGGCTGTGTTTAAAGGCTGAGGATTCTGGGTAATGCCCTGCTCAGGGAACTGCTCCCTGGTGATTGTTCGAGTGGATACTAAAGAACAAAGCACTCTTGTTCTGTTCTTCCTCTTTGAGAAATAAACAATAGCAGCAGAGTGTTGTGAGACTGTGCACTTCCCCAATCTGACGCCTCACTTCTCCGTCACACGGCGGCCCGCTCTGCGGAGGACTTCCCAAATCGCTCTCCGTTCCCAGGGTCAGGATCTCGGACTAAAAACCGGGCTCTTTCGGGAAACACTGTCACACCGAGAAGCTCTTTCACGTTTCTGAAGACTAATCCAGACAAGTCCAGAGTGTGTCCAGCCTCCTGCCCATTGACTCCAGGTGGGCTCCTGACCCCCAACCCCCACCCACCACCACCTCCGTCCCCCACCACCCCACCACCGCTCTGATCAGGTTCAAGCACCTCACAGAAGATGAATGAGTAAATGAAAACAATTAAATTATTTCAAAACACCCCCCAACACCACCACCACACACACACACACACACACACACAATTAAATAGCTCTGAAGAAGGTCAAAACCTCTTAAGTGAAAGAATCAGTAACAGATAAGAGACTCTTCATCTACTCCCCATCATTAATATTCATATTATTATTAATAAATAATTGTGTGAAAGGTTTCTCTCACTCACTGAAACACTCACCTGAGCGCTCGGCATCCTCCTGATCATCTGCACTCAAACGCACACACACACACACACACAGAGTGAGAGAGAGAGAGAGAGAGAACAAGAACAGAGGGTGTATAAAGACAGAGTAAATGAGTGAGAGAGAGAGAAAAAGAGCACAGACACAGTAAGTACACGTTGCCGTAGATCAGCGATTACAGGCATTGAATGGCATAGATATTGATGATCAGTATCAGTTATTGGTGATCAGCATTGGTTATTGATTATCAGTATTGTGTTTTTGGTCAGTTAGCCTGTGTTTTGATCAGTGTAAGCTATTTGTCATCATCATTGGTTATTGATGACTAGTATTGGTTACTGGTGATCAGTATCGGTTCTCAGACTGCAGACGGGTCAAATGTTTGGTACCTACAGCTCAGGAACGGGACTGGAGAGTGTTGTGAGGGACAGCGTCAGCCGAATGTCGATATCAGAGCCAGAGATAAAGAGACAGAGTCAGGACAGAGTCATGGTTAATCCACTGTTTACGGTCAGATCACAGTGAGATATGAGACACATGTGGAAACGATGTCGAGTTCTGAGACGTCCTGCTGAACTTGAGAACAGCGGAGTAGAGTCGTCAAAGTGCCTTGTCACTCACTTAACGCATTCCCAGAAAACACACAAATGGAGCATTTTCCTGTTTTTGTCTCCTTTTTATATAAACATACAGTTCTTTATCACCATAGCGATTTATTTGAGGCTCTGAGCTCTTTCTGGAGCTTCTTTAGCTTGACACGCCCACTATCACAGTTCACACTGAAGAGCTATTTTTGGTTCCAGCTGGGATTAATATTTTCTGGTACGGGAAAGAATTTATGTTGGTGGAAACGTGCCGCCGGGTTTCAAAAGTAGATTTGCAAATGGGAACCAAATGGTGCTTTTCCACAGCATGGCATCGGCTCGACTCCACTCGGCACAGCTCGATGGGGACTTTTACACTAGCACAGCTCCCCCACAAAATGTACCGGTGACTTTGGGAATCCCCGTCTCTGAAGACAATCACACGACTTTGAAAAACACAACAAAGGCATCAGTAACGTTAGCCACTTTTGTATATTCACGTGTTGTTTGTGTTTTTTTGGACTGAACATTGCTCTGTGTCCCAATTTTCACAGATCAGTACAGTTTTTGTTGTTCTTCGCTGGAGTTTTTCATCAGCCACCGATCCAAGGAGCATTTTTAACCTTTTCAAAAGACTACAGAGGCAGGCACGGTGGCGCAGCAGGTAGTGTCACAGTCACACAGCTCCAGGGACCGGGAGGTTGTGGGTTCGATTCCCGCTCCGGGTGACTGTCTGTGAAGAATGGGGTGTGTTCTCCCTGTGTCTGTGTGGGTTTCCTCCGGGTGACTGTCTGTGAGGAGTGTGGTGTGTTCTCCCTGTGTCTGCGTGGGTTTCCTCCGGGTGACTGTCTGTGAGGAGTGTGGTGTGATCTCCCTGTGTCTGTGTGGGTTTCCTCCGGGTGACTGTCTGTGAGGAGTGTGGTGTGTTCTATCTGTGTCTGTGTGGGTTTCCTCTGGGTGCTCCGGTTTCCTCCCACAGTCCAAAAACACACGTTGGTAGGTGGATTGGTGACTCAAAATGTGTCTGTATGTGCGAGTATGTGTGTGTTGCCCTGTGAAGGACTGGCGCCCCCTGGCTGGCGACAGGGTATATTCATGCCTTGCGCCCAATGATTCCAGGTAGGCTCTGGACCCACCGTGACACTAAACTGGATAAGCGGTTACAGATAATGAATGAATGAATGAAAAGACTACAGAGTAATTTTTTGAGCTGCCGTTGAGGGTCGAACAAAAACAAATGTGATTTCTGATGAATCTTGGAGATTTTACCAGTGCAGAGTCTGTGCTGGAGGTGTGTTAACAAGTCTTTTTTGCCATTTCTTGCTCTGCAAGATTTACACGTCACATTTAGCTACTCAGTTAATTTCGTGCCAGACGTGAGCAGGAACTTAAACAGTGCCCGGTTCCAGGGACCAGATTTGACTAATGAAAATGCGAATGAGCCCAGTGTCCATGCAGTTAAAAACCACAAAGACTGGTTCCACGGTGGTGGAAAGGGACTACCTCAGTCAGCACATTTCAGGACAAATGTGGGCCATAAGAGAACTGCAGATGGTCCAAATTTGGGTCAGTATTCTCTGCTATTTCGGTAATTGATGATCAGTACCAGATAGTGATGATCAAAATCGGTTGTTGGTGATTAGTATCGGTTATCGATTATCGGAAAGGTGATGATGTAATGTGTCGGTGACGTAACGCGCTCGCGCTGCGGCCCTCGGACCCTCCTGTTTCCCGCGATGCTCCGCGGGGTCCAGCGGTAAGATGGCGGCGGCGGCGGAGCTGGAGAGGGAGGCTCTGCGCGGAGAGGTAGGAACACGCCGTCCCCCTGTCCCCCCACGGCGGGCACACACACCCACAGGGACCGGTACAGCCAGGGCACAGATATGCGCTGACAGCCAGGGCGCTCCAGAAGAGCCCGGAGCTCAGAAAGCACACAGAACCGCGGAGAAACAGCAGGCTAACGGAGCTAAACACCGCTAACAGAGCTGAGCTCGGCTAACGGAGCTAAACACCGCTAACCCCTCTGCGTTACAGCAGATTAATGAATTAAACCGGGCTCCACCGGGTTAATGCTGTTATTTTGATGTGGTTATTGTTGTGCTAGTGATTGGTTAGTGATTGTTGTATCGCTGTGTGTATTGTGTTTTGTGTGTGAGGGTCAGAGAGAGGGAGAGACAGACTGTCGTTAACATTGACATATCACTGTTACAGTTAGCACTGATGACCCGGTGTTAATTACAGTGTTAGCACCGTGGCACTGTGTTAGTATAGTGCTGGAGTTACTGTTATCCCCAGTCCAGTGTTAATCAGTGTCAGTAGTAGCTTAGCATGGTGTTAGCACTGCTTTAGTGTTGGTTAGTGGTGCTGACAGTGTTTATGTGTTAGTTATTGTTCTGTTGCTGTTACTGTCAGTGGGTTGAGATTCTGTTTAATGATCACTGTCTGTGTTTTTATTACTGGGAGTGTTTTAGTGGTATTAGTGGTAGTGTTAGTATTTTTGTGAGGTTTAGATTTGGGGGTCATTGTTATTTTTAGTGTTGGTAGCATTACTGTCAGTGTTATTGTTTTTGAAAGTGTCGGTGGTGGAATTAGACTTGGGGGTCATTATTAGTGTTTAATGTGTTAGTGTTTGTGGTAGTGTTAGTATCATGTTGGTCTTATTTTTGTTGTTGGTGTTATCATTACTGTCAGTGTTCTAGTTTGTGTTAATGTTGCTGTTATTGTTAGTTTTAGTATCAGAGTTGTGGTCATTTTTAGTGTTGGTGTTAATGTTAGGATTGAGTTAGTGTAGTGTTGGGTTTAGTGTTGGGTTATTGTTGATGTTGCTATCTGTTAGTGTTAGTGTAGTGTTGGGATTAATGTTGATGTTGTTATCTGTTAGTGTTGGGTTATTGTTGATGTTGTTATCTGTTAGTGTTGGTGTAGTGTTGGGTTATTGTTGATGTTGTTATCTGTTAGTATTAGTGTAACGTTGGGTTTAGTGTTGGGTTATTGTTGATGTTGTTATCTGTTAGTGTTAGTGTAGTGTTGGGTTATTGTTGATGTTATCTGTTAGTGTTAGTGTAACGTTGGGTTTAGTGTTGGGTTATTGTTGACGTCGTTATCTGTTAGTGTTAGTGTAGTGTTGGGTTATTGTTGATGTTGTTATCTGTTAATGTTAGTGTAGTGTTGGGTTTAGTGTTGATGTTGTTATCTGCTAGTGTTGGGTTATTGTTGATGTTGTTATCTGTTAGTGTTGGTGTAGTGTTGGGTTATTGTTGATGTTGTTATCTGTTAGTATTAGTGTAACGTTGGGTTTAGTGTTGGGTTATTGTTGATGTTGTTATCTGTTAGTGTTAGTGTAGTGTTGGGTTATTGTTGATGTTATCTGTTAGTGTTAGTGTAACGTTGGGTTTAGTGTTGGGTTATTGTTGACGTCGTTATCTGTTAGTGTTAGTGTAGTGTTGGGTTATTGTTGATGTTGTTATCTGTTAATGTTAGTGTAGTGTTGGGTTTAGTGTTGATGTTGTTATCTGCTAGTGTTGGGTTATTGTTGATGTTGTTATCTGTTAGTGTTGGTGTAGTGTTGGGTTATTGTTGATGTTTTTGTCTCTTAGTGTAACGTTGGGTTTAGTGTTGGGTTATTGTTGATGTCATTATCTGTTAGTGTAGTGTTGGGTTATTGTTGATGTTATTATCTGTTAGTGTAGTGTTGGGTTTAGTGTTGGGTTATTGTTGATGTTATCTGTTAGCGTTAGTGTAGTGTTGGGTTATTGTTGATGTTGTTATCTGTTAGTTTTAGTGTAGTGTTGGGTTATTGTTGATGTTGTTATCTGTTAGTGTTAGTGTAGTGTTGGGTTTAGTGTTGGGTTATTGTTGATGTCATTATCTGTTAGTGTAGTGTTGGGTTATTGTTGATGTTATTATCTGTTAGTGTAGTGTTGGGTTTAGTGTTGGGTTATTGTTGATGTTATCTGTTAGCGTTAGTGTAGTGTTGGGTTATTGTTGATGTTGTTATCTGTTAGTTTTAGTGTAGTGTTGGGTTTAGTGTTGGGTTATTGTTGATGTTGTTATCTATAAGTGTTAGTGTAGTGTTGGGTTATTGTTGATGTTGTTATATGTTAGTGTTAGTGTAGTGTTGGGTTATTGTTGATGTCGTTATCTGTTAGTGTTAGTGTAGTGTTGGGTTATTGTTGATGTTGTTATCTGTTAGTATTAGTGTAACGTTGGGTTATTGTTGGGTTATTGTTGATGTTGTTATATGTTAGTGTTAGTGTAGTGTTGGGTTATTGTTGATGTTGTTATCTGTTAGTGTTGGTGTAGTGTTGGGTTTATTGTTGATGTTGTTATCTGTTAGTATTAGTGTAACGTTGGGTTATTGTTGATGTTATTGTTGATGTTGTTATCTGTTAGTGTTAGTGTAGTGTTGGGTTATTGTTGATGTTGTTATATGTTAGATGTTAGTGTTAGTGCAGTGTTGGGTTATTGTTGATGTTGTTATCTGTTAGTATTAGTGTAACGTTGGGTTATTGTTGATGTTGTTATCTGTTAGTGTTAGTGTAGTGTTGGGTTATTGTTGATGTTATTGTTGATGTTGTTATCTGTTAGTGTTAGTGTAGTGTTGGGTTATTGTTGATGTTGTTATCTGTTAGTATTAGTGTAACGTTGGGTTATTGTTGATGTTGTTATCTGTTAGTATTAGTGTAACGTTGGGTTATTGTTGATGTTATTGTTGATGTTGTTATCTGTTAGTGTTAGTGTAGTGTTGGGTTATTGTTGATGTTGTTATATGTTAGTGTTAGTGTAGTGTTGGGTTATTGTTGATGTTGTTATCTGTTAGTGTTAGTGTAGTGTTGGGTTATTGTTGATGTTATTGTTGATGTTGTTATCTGTTAGTGTTAGTGTAGTGTTGGGTTATTGTTGATGTTGTTATATGTTAGTGTTAGTGTAGTGTTGGGTTATTGTTGATGTTGTTATCTGTTAGTGTTGGGTTATTGTTGATGTTGTTATATGTTAGTGTTAGTGTAGTGTTGGGTTATTGTTGATGTTGTTATATGTTAGTGTTAGTGTAGTGTTGGGTTATTGTTGATGTTGTTATCTGTTAGTGTTAGTGTAGTGTTGGGTTATTGTTGATGTTGTTTTCTGTTAGTGTTAGTGTAGTGTTGGGTTATTGTTGATGTTTTTGTCTGTTAGTGTTAGTGTAACGTTGGGTTTAGTGTTGGGTTATTGTTGATGTCATTATCTGTTAGTGTAGTGTTGGGTTATTGTTGATGTTATTATCTGTTAGTGTAGTGTTGGGTTTAGTGTTGGGTTATTGTTGATGTTATCTGTTAGCGTTAGTGTAGTGTTGGGTTTTTGTTGATGTTGTTATCTGTTAGTTTTAGTGTAGTGTTGGGTTTAGTGTTGGGTTATTGTTGATGTTGTTATCTATTAGTGTTAGTGTAGTGTTGGGTTATTGTTGATGTTGTTATCTGTTAGTGTTAGTGTAGTGTTGGGTTTAGTGTTGGGTTATTGTTGATGTTATCTGTTAGTGTTAGTGTAGTGTTGGGTTATTGTTGATGTCGTTATCTGTTAGTGTTAGTGTAGTGTTGGGTTATTGTTGATGTTATTATCTGTTAGTGTTAGTGTAGTGTTGGGTTATTGTTGATGTTGTTATCTGTTAGTGTAGTGTTGGGTTATTGTTGATGTTGTTATCTGTTAGTGTTAGTGTAGTGTTGGGTTATTGTTGATGTTGTTATCTGTTAGTGTTAGTGTAATGTTGGGTTTAGTGTTGGGTTATTGTTGATGTTGTTCTCTGTTAGTGTAGTGTTGGGTTATTGTTGATGTTGTTATCTGTTAGTGTTGGTGTAGTGTTGGGTTATTGTTGATGTTTTTATCTGTTAGTGTTGGTGTAGTGTTGGGTTTAGTGTTGGGTTATTGTTGATGTCGTTATCTGTTAGTGTTAGTGTAGTGTTGGGTTATTGTTGATGTTATTATCTGTTAGTGTTAGTGTAGTGTTGGGTTATTGTTGATGTTGTTATCTGTTAGTGTAGTGTTGGGTTTAGTGTTGGGTTATTGTTGATGTTGCTCTCTGTTAGTGTAGTGTTGGGTTATTGTTGATGTTGTTATCTGTTAGTGTTAGTGTAGTGTTGGGTTATTGTTGATGTTGTTATCTGTTAGTGTTAGTGTAATGTTGGGTTTAGTGTTGGGTTATTGTTGATGTTGTTCTCTGTTAGTGTTAGTGTAGTGTTGGGTTATTGTTGATGTTGTTATCTGTTAGTGTTAGTGTAGTGTTGGGTTATTGTTGATGTTTTTATTTGTTAGTGTTGGTGTAGTGTTGGGTTATTGTTGATGTTGTTATCTGTTAGTGTTAGTGTTAGTGTAGTGTTGGGTTATTGTTGATGTTTTTATCTGTTAGTGTTGGTGTAGTGTTGGGTTATTGTTGATGTTGTTATCTGTTAGTGTTAGTGTAGTGTTGGGTTATTGTTGATGTTTTTATCTGTTAATGATGGTGTAGTGTGGGGTTATTGTTGTTGATGTTATCTGTTAGTGTTGGTGTAGTGTTGGGTTATTGTTGATGTTGTTATCTGTTAGTGTTAGTGTATCGTGGGTTATTGTTGATGTTTTTATTTGTTAGTGTTGGTGTAGTGTTGGGTTATTGTTGATGTTGTTATCTGTTAGTGTTAGTGTAGTGTTGGGTTATTGTTGATGTTTTTATCTGTTAGTGTTGGTGTAGTGTTGGGTTATTGTTGATGTTTTTATCTGTTAATGATGGTGTAGTGTGGGGTTATTGTTGTTGATGTTATCTGTTAGTGTTGGTGTAGTGTTGGGTTATTGTTGATGTTGTTATCTGTTAGTGTTAGTGTATCGTGGGTTATTGTTGATGTTTTTATTTGTTAGTGTTGGTGTAGTGTTGGGTTATTGTTGATGTTGTTATCTGTTAGTGTTAGTGTAGTGTTGGGTTATTGTTGATGTTTTTATCTGTTAGTGTTGGTGTAGTGTTGGGTTATTGTTGATGTTTTTATCTGTTAATGATGGTGTAGTGTGGGGTTATTGTTGTTGATGTTATCTGTTAGTGTTGGTGTAGTGTTGGGTTATTGTTGATGTTTTTATCTGTTAATGATGGTGTAGTGTGGGGTTATTGTTGTTGATGTTATCTGTTAGTGTTGGTGTAGTGTTGGGTTATTGTTGATGTTTTTATCTGTTAATGATGGTGTAGTGTTGGGTTATTGTTGTTGATGTTATCTGTTAGTTGTGGTGTTGGTATCGTGTTGGACTAATATAATTACTATTAGTGGTTGTGTTGGTATTTTGTTGGGTTTAGAGTTGGGGTTATTCTTGGTGTTTGTGCTGCTGTTAGTGATGGTAGTAATGTTTGTATCATTGTTGGGTTTAGTGTTAATAGATATGCAGACAGACAGACAGACATTTACTTACTGTCTCTTAGTGTTAATGATATTGTGAGTGTAACGATGTCATCTTTGCACACAGCAGCTAACACAATGAAACTGGGGCTCAACACACTTGGAGGAGAACACTAACAGCTAATTATGTTACGCTGGCTAAGAGACAGGGGCGTTAACTTGACCGAGCGACTCAAGCAGCTCATACAAAACATAAACACAGCGTCTGTGTTTGGAGGTGCTGTGTTTTGACTTCAATGAAGATGACACCAAACAAAAAAGAAGTCAAATGTAAACAGTTTCAGCCGAAGCACAATCACACACCAGATATAAACAGTGCTCAGAAAACAAGAGAGGAACAAGCTCCCAGTAACATTAGAGAAACTATCCCAGCTTTAACACAGGAGAATATTTACAGCACAAGCCTCGTCACTGAACTGAGAGAGTCATTAATACAAACACAAAATAATCGTTCATTAATCGTAATCGTGGTAAAATGTAGAATTAATCCTGATATTGATTTTGCCCAGCACTAATACACAGCTGCAGTTTAAGAATTACTAAGTTCTTTTTAAGTAGAAGTATGGGCTATATTTATTTTTAAGAATGCAATCTAACTGTCTTGCTGTCATATGAACATGATCAAATCGCTCTTTTCCACTCTCTGGTGCCTACTCTATTCTACTCTATTTGGCTCTACTATCTGGCTAGTGGCTTTTCCACTCCCACAGCTTCCCTCCAACCCCCGGCTCTCAAACCCCCATCTCATCTCTAAGGGGAACAGAGGGCTTTGGAAACCACAACAACGGCGGCGGTAACGTTAAGCGGTGTTTACTCATGGTGTATCGGCGTGTTGTTGTTGTTTGGGACTGAACACAGCTCCGTCATCAGTTCAGACAGATCAGTAGAGTTTGTTCCTTCCTTGTTGCAGCGTCCAGCTCTCGCTGGATTCTTTTGTCGGCCACCGATCCGAGGAGCGTTTGAACCTCTTCAAAAGACCACGGCGTCATTTTACGAGCTGCCGTCGTGAGTCGGATAAAAACAAACGTGATCTCTGCTGCAGCTGGAGATTTTACAGATGGAGAGTTGGTGCTGGTCGTCTGCGTTGCGTGGCGTAGAGTGACGACTCTCTCTGGACGATCAGCGCTCTGCAAGGTTTACACGCCACGGTTTAGTCCTTACTCGACTCGCTCTGAACCACGAGAGAACAGCCACTAAACAAGAACCCGCTTCCAGAACCAGGACCTGATTCACCTGGTGGAGAACTGGAAAAGCCGAGTACAGCCGAGTAGAGTAGGGATCATGCAGTGGAAAATCTGTAAAAACGAAAGTATCGAAAATGCGATTTGTAACAAATACTGAATTCTTTTTTTATTTATTTATTAATTTATTGCAAAAAATTAAAGGAAACCCCTGCTTTCTCTCTCTCTCTCTCTCTCTCTCTCTCTCTCTCTCTCCCTCTCTCTCTCTCTCTCTCTCTCTCTCTCTCTCTCTCTCCCTCTAGGAATTAAAGCCGCAGGGTCATTATAATCACGGCTACAGTGAGAGTGTTAGCCGTAAAAGCCACGTGGATGACTACAGCACCTGGGACATAGTCAAAGCCACTCAGTAAGTTTCTCTACTGCAGTGAACCACAGCTTTTTAAAATATTGTTATTAGGTTTTCAAAACTCTGTCAATTAAAAAAATTAATTTTGGTGTAATATTGGTGAAAATATGTTTGGGAACGACTACTTTAGGACGTAATATATTGGCGGTAGATTCAGCTACTTGGCTCCTGGGGAATGAATGTTTTGAATCAGTTCTGTATTTTCTATATAAAAATGTGAGGTATATCAAGTTACATGCTTATTGCTGAGTGAATCCAAGCATTAATTACATGAATAATGGATATAAATATGCTTATCACTGAGTGAAATATACTAGTGACTGAGTGAGATTACGTAGTGTCTGAGAACATTATGCTAGTGACTGAATGAAATAATATATAATAAGCAAGTTTAATAGGTATGTAATAAGTGAGTGAAAGATGCTAGTAACAGTGCTGTTGACTGTGTAAAGTCTACCGTAGATTGAAATGTGCTGGTTATAGAGTTAATATTCTCCTAATTTAATGAATCGTGATTGCATCTTTGTGTGCAATATCTGAATGAAATATGCTAAAAGCTAAATTTATGCTAAATGCTATATGCTAATAACTGAGTAAAAACCAAATCTCTGCAATAACTGAGTTAAATATGCCATAACTATGTGAAATACACTAGTTAATGTGTGAAATATGAAATACCAAGGCGTAATGTGCTAGTTATTAAGAGAAATGTTGTAGTGACTGTGAGATGGACTAATGACAGAGAGAAGTTTGCTAATAGCTGGCTGCAGTGTGCTTTTGACTGACTGATATGTGTCTAGTTCAGTAGTGATGTAGTGTGAATGTGTTTTACTGTGCTGCAGTCCAGAGCAGCAGGCTCTGAGCCGTACACGAGGGTTAAGGGAGTGAGCTGTGTGTGTAAATACAGATATCGGTGTATATTTAAAGCTGACGGAGTTGTTGGGCTTTCACTGTGTGCTTTGTGGTGTAGTAGGAAGTGTGTGTGGAAATGTCGGCATTTCACAGACTACTGAGTGTGAGAAGACGTGGTTTCCAAGTTTTTGTACGACTTTGGTGTATTCAGACACAGATCGCTTCCTCGTTTCTAACATGTAGCATGTTTAAATAATTAGATTTACCCCAGTTATCATCAATTCATTAACTGTTTTTGAATTCAGGTTCAGTTCAGGTTTCTAAACTACTTCTTGTAGAGTGGTAGAAAGTTACAGCTGCACCGATTTTGTCAGCAGTCAGTCGTAGGGAGCAGCCGGTCGTGTCTTTGTCACAGCTCCAGGGTCCTGGAGGTTGTGGGTTCGAGTCCCGCTCTGGGTGACTGTCTGTGAGGAGTGTGGTGTGTTCTCTCTGTGTCTGCGTGGGTTTCCTATGGGTGACTGTCTGTGAGGAGTGTGGTGTGTTCTCCCTGTATCTGCGTGGGTTTCCTCCGGGTGACTGTCTGTGAGGAGTGTGGTGTGTTCTCTCTGTGTCTGTGTGGGTTTCCTCCGGGTGACTGTCTGTGAGGAGTGTGGTGTGTTCTCTCTGTGTCTGCGTGGGTTTCCTCCGGGTGACTGTCTGTGAGGAGTGTGGTGTGTTCTCTCTGTGTCTGCGTGGGTTTCCTCCGGGTGACTGTCTGTGAGGAGTGTGGTGTGTTCTCTCTGTGTCTGCGTGGGTTTCCTCCGGGTGACTGTCTGTGATTAGTGTTATGATGTGTTTGAATGTATCCAAGTTTCGAAAAGCTCTCCTCTGTGCTTGTGTTTATTCTGTTATTGGAGGCTCCCTTCCCACTCATTTCTCACTGTATTTTTATAAAAACTCCTGCACACTTGGTGGATTTCTGTAGAGTTGTGTTTGTGATGATTTTCTCTAAGGGGGACTTTTTAAGATTCTCGATCTCATTGTCACGTCTAAATTTGATTCTGTTCAGACAAGTTTTTCTTTGCTAATCAAACCCTAGTTTCCTGTCAGGATTTCTCCACAGTTCAGGCAGCTCCGCCTACACTTACAGAGTGAAATATGGGGTAAAGAAGCAAAATAAAATGCCAATAACACCTCCCTCTCGCTCTCTCTCTCTCTCTCTCTCTCTCTCACTGTCTCTCTCTTTCTCCCCTTCTCACTCTCTCTTACTCTCACTCACACTTTCTCACTCACTCTGTCTTTCTGTTTTTCTCTAAATCTTTCTCCGTCTTTTTCTCTTTCTCTCTCTGTTTCTCTTCCTCTTTCTCTCTCTCTGTCTCACGTTTTCTCCTCTCTATCTACTTCTGTCTCTCGCTATTGCTCTCTTTATCTCTCTCTCATTCTTTCTCACTGTTTACTGCTTCTCCCATTTCTTTCTCTCTCTCTCTCTCTCTCTCTCTCTCTCTCTCTCTCTCTCTCTCTCTAGGTATGGTATATTTGAGCGGTGTCGTGAGCTGGTGGAGGCGGGGTATGATGTTCGTCAGCCAGATAAAGAAAACGTTACACTGCTGCACTGGGCCGCCATCAACAACCGCGTTGATCTCGTCAAGTTAGTACCTTTCTCTCTATGTCTTTCTGTCTCTCTGTCTGTTTCTGTCTCTTTTGTTTTACTCACAAGAACTGATTAACGGTGGCGAGGTGCTCTTTCCACACTTCGGTTGCAGGATAACTACAGACTCGAGTTTGTTCTAAGACTTTTAACTTCTTGATTAGTTCTCTTCGTTTTTTCTTTTATTATATTATTTTTTTATTTCCTGTACTTTATTTATTACTTTTTACTGTATGAAAGGTGCTCTAAAATAAACTGGCCTTACCTTGCAGGCATTAGACTTGCCTGTTCATCCGGTCAGGGTCAGAGCTGACTCAGGTCTCAGTCTCCTCAGAAGAGACTGTGGAGTGTTTGGCTGTGTTCAGGTTTGTTTTATAGAGTGAGCCGCTTTGGTGGGTGTTTTAAAGCTTCAGAGTTGAGGTGGTGTGAGTGAAATATAGGACAGGAAAACTGAGTGTGGGGTGTGTGGATTTTTGTTTTACTTTGTGATAACGTTTTCCAATATATTTGTGTGTGTGTGTGTATACAGATATTACATTTCAAAAGGTGCTGTCGTTGATCAACTTGGAGGAGACCTCAACTCAACACCCCTGCACTGGGCTACAAGGTCAGATATGTGAATGATTGTGAGAGAGTGTGTGTGTGTGTGTGTGTGTGTGTGAGAGAGAGAGAGAGAGAGAGAGAGAGAGAGAGAGAGAGAGAGAGAGAGGTAGAGATAATATGTGTTTGTGTCTCCGCAGGCAGGGCCATCTCTCTATGGTGGTTCAGCTGATGAAGTACGGAGCTGATCCGTCTCTGATTGATGGAGAAGGTTGTAGCTGTGTGCACCTGGCAGCTCAGTTCGGACACACGTCCATCGTAGCTTACCTCATAGCTAAAGGACAGGTAATCACTTTTATTTTTTTTTTTTGATCACAGGTAATCAATTGGAAAACCAGTTGGCTTAGGAATGAGAAGTAAAGTTTATTCTGCAGAGTGCCTTGCAAATTCACATCGGTTCACTGCCACTGCATCAATCACGGTTTCCAGTTAATGTATTCGATTGTGAGGTCTTACACAGAAATACTGAGGGCATATATATATATATATATATATATATTCATTCATTATCTGTAAGCGCTTATCAAATTCAGGGTCGCGTGGGTCCAGAGCCTACCTGGAATCATTGGGCGCAAGGCGGGAATACACCCTGGAGGGGGCGCCAGTCCTTCACAGGGCAACACAGACACACACACATTCACTCACACACTCACGCCACACTGTGGGAGGAAACCGGAGCACCCGGAGGAAACCCACGCAGACACAGGGAGAACACGCCACACTCCTCACAGACAGTCACCCGGAGGAAACCCACGCAGACACAGGGAGAACACGCCACACTCCTCACAGACAGTCACCTGGAGCGGGAATCGAACCCACAACCTCCAGGTCCCTGGAGCTGTGTGACTGCGACACTACCTGCTGCGGCACCGTGCCGCCCTATATATATATATAGGCTGAGTCAAAAGTCTATGACTATGTCCTGAATGTGGCCGCCATCTTGAAAGCCGCCATATTGGATCAAGGGCAGATATTTACAATGGAAAGGTGGTCATGTGGCATATCAAAGACGACTAGAAATGTCTCAGAGATAGATTGCTACAGTCTGATTTGCAATATTTCTTGTGATTCAAAAGTTTTCAGCCCAGAAATGTCAAAAATGTTGTTGCTCGTTACAGGCTCAAGCAGACCCTAATTGCTCAGTAATGTTTCTGGGTTGATAAACTTTGAACCACAAGGGATATTCCAAATCTGAGTGTAATCAATGTCTGAGACAATTCTGGTTCTTCTTTGATACGCCACATGACCACATTCCCATTGGCCTTGATCCAATATGGCGGCTTCCATTTTCCAGACACAGCCTAAAAGATATGGCCCTCCACCATTACTCACTGTCATTTTCCCTTTCCTTTCTGCAATAAAAGAGTGCCCTGTGACTTTTGAGTCACATACTGAGATAACTTTGAAAATGCTTTGTTCTGTGATCTGTAAAGTCTCGTCTTCCAGAGAGCAACTGTTTCCTCCTGAACCATTCATAAAATTTAAAGAGTATAAAACACAATCCCACCACAGCCTCCACCTCATCTTACTCCGTAGCTAAAGGACAGGGAAGAGCCTTCCCCAGTTCTTACCTCATAGATAAAGGAGCTGGACCCAATAGAGGTGTACTCAAGATCAATTCAGATCTGGTTCGGACCCTGGGATTCACTGCAGGTGATTAGATTAGATTCATTAGTCTGTAATGAAGGGTTGCTGTAAAGAGCCTCGTTCACGTTCAAAATGAGACACAGTCTACGTTCCTGTGTCCAGTCTTTGCGAGTGATCTGCTGAGGTTTGACTTCCTGCTGCTCTGTGCGTGTTTTGCTGCAGGATGTGGATATGATGGATCAGAACGGAATGACTCCTCTGATGTGGGCGGCCTATCGGACACACAGGTGAGGTCCGCTCTCCCGTCCATCTGTGAGTTTGAGCACTGTGTGAGTTTAAGGTGTGTACTATTTCTCTCTCTTTCTCTCTTCCTCCGCTTCAGCGTGGACCCGACTCGGTTGTTGTTGACGTTTAACGTGTCGGTGAATTTGGGAGATAAGTACCACAAGAACACTGCGCTGCACTGGGCCGTTTTGGCAGGAAACACGACTGTGATCAGTTTACTGCTGGAGTCCAATGCTAACGTAGACTCTCAGAACATAAAGGTGAGAGCTACTTTAATTTCTGTTTCTCTCACAAGTAAGTTTTCATTTTTGTGAATTTTGGATGAATGGAAAAGTGTTTTCTAAAAAAAACGGTGATGTTTGGACTGATTCATACGCACTGCACACGTGGCACCGTGCCCCTCGGACCCCCACGACCACGGGCTTTTAACAGACACCCACAGACACTTCCTCTTTTCTCTCCTCTTATCCCTGCTTTAGGACCACTCCGTTTTCATACGAACACAACCTGAGATTTGACACAAAAGTCAGAGCCTTTGCTGTGATGTAGATTTATTGAAAAAGTGCAATCGCAGCTAAATGAACACACAACAAACACCAAGAACAAAAACCTATGACTCAAATAAAGCAAAGATATATAAAGACTACGAGGAGATACCGATAAAAAGAATAAAACTAGGACAGAGAAAGAAATAATAAACAACAAACCTACACAGAGATGGAAACCAAAATAAACTGACACCTACACAATTCAGGGAAGAGGCTACGAAAGGAAGGCGTCTATGAAGAACTACGACGGAGATTAACACGGATAGAAACAGGGAAATATTCTAATTCTGAGACCAACAAAAAGGTTTAGTAAAATATGAAAAACACAGAAGAACAAAGTCATAAACAAACACCAGAAGGGAGCTAGAAAACAACCATGAGGCCTAAAGAAACAGGGAACATGAAAAACAGAGACTGAAGCTGTGTCCCAGTTGTGTGATTAACACTAATTCTAGTGATTGAAAGGTAGGTATACTTAGAAGTACACAGTGCATACTTAGAACCAGTCCAGTCCAATCCAGTGGGAGACGATAAGGCAGAAGCTTCTCACGTCTGGAGGATGTTGGTCTGTCTCTAAGCCCTACATAGTGCACAACATTTCAGACAGAGGAACAAGGAGCTTATATCAGGTATAAACAGTTTTATTATCCGCTGTACAGTGCACTATTTTAGTGCAGAAACCATTATTTTATTGTGCACTACGCGGTGTGGAGGGAGATATTTGAGCTGCAGCTTGGTGTGATGTGCGTTGTCAAAGCCACAGTTCGTCACGTCCTGTTAATAACGCTGTTCTATGTTAATATTGTGTGTGTTAGCTGTAGAACTCACAAATTTAAAGTTAGTACGTAGTATATTCTGAATTAATATGTAGTGAACATTTGGGACACAGCCTGAGACTAATCATTAATATCTGAGAGAGTCACATGAGAAACAAGGAAGGGGGTGTGGCTACATGTACACGAGGACGCCACAAACACATGTGAAATGTAAAACAAACAGAAACACGAGCGCTGAGAACACGACACACATGGAATCATAGAGCTGTCTGTGTCTGTAATCTAGGATTGACCTGTTGTTACATTACTGACCCACTGTTATAATATCAGCTCCTGTTATTGATCCGTTAGCACAGTTCTGACTCCGTTTGAGGGTACTGACCCGTTATTAAAGTACTCGTCCGTTGGTACAGTGCTGACTGCTCTGTGTCGATCTGTGTCGATCTGTGTCAGGGTGAAACTCCGCTGGATTTGGCCAAACAGAGGAAGAATGTGTGGATGATGAATCACCTGCAGGAGGCGCGACAGGCTAAAGGCTATGACAGTCCGTCTTACCTGAAGAGACTCAAAATGGACAAGGTAAACCACCTGTTTAACCAAGCCCCGTTCCTCTGAGAAATGCCTGGAGTAGGGGTCAGAGATGGGGACTAGCAAGAGAGAGTTGGAGACTTGGACTCGAGTTGCACTCAAACGGTGACTTCAGACTCGATTTGAGACTCGTGAACAGTCTGTGTGTAATGTAATTCATTATTATTACTGTATATCTTTATTGTTTGTGACCTGCATCAGTTCCCTCCCTGCAGTGCGCAATGAAGCTCACGCACGCAGCCACTGACCGCGGCACTGACGAGTTCACCTGCTGTAGCTGAGCCTTTTGTCGTTAAATCTGCTTATTTTTTATACTTCTTTATTAATTATTATCGTTTACATTTTGCTGGATTTTTATTCATTAGTAGTCCATGGAGTAGCTGCAGATTTATTAGTAATTTTCTGATTAATTCGGCGCCACCCACTGAATTAAAGGTACTCTATTTTTATACTTGCTTCTTTTTTATTCAAATTAAACGTCCCGTTTAACAATAAAATAATATCCTCCCCCAGTGGCGCAGCTCAAACTAGTCCAAGTCCCCAGTGCTCAGCCAAGGGCTAATTCCCAGCGAAGCACCCTCCTTTATTGCTCTGAGACACACAAGGCCACCGCAGATTTCTTTTAGTTTCCACCAGAAACCCTTCGTGTAAAACGGGATTAAAATTCTGTTCAACCGTAAGAGACTTGGACTCGTGATGAGAGGCTTGAGACTTGACTCGGACTTGCTACAAATGACTCGTGAACATCTCTGGTACGGGTTCTAGTCTCTGTGGCGAACTCAACTTCTCCGACTGTGTTGAGCTTGTAGGGTTGAGCCTGTTATTCCTGCGATGGGGAAAACACGGCCGGAATATCACGGAATTAAAAGTAGAACTCGGATATGAACATGGAATACGCTCGGAAACACACAGAAGTAGATCATCTTTATAAAAATCTGATATCAGGAAACTGTAAATGTGTTCTTTTGGTGTCTGTGCTGACTACAAGTCCCGAAGTGCTTCTGTTTTCGCGTGTTTACCTGTACGTACATCTCGCTGTGTGGGCTTATAGCTAGCGTGGGAATGTCCAAAACACTTTAGCTTTGAATAAACAAAATACAACAACCTTAACGACAATATTCAGGGCACAGCAGTATCCCAGTGACCTTCATGAACCCGGCCAACAGCTTTTCTGCAAATTTTATCATCGAACAATAGACTGGACACAAACAGATACCTGCAGCGATCACCTCAAGTCCAAAACACACCTCGCGAAGAAGGTGAAACCAAGCTCAGTGAATACAGCCGTCCAAGTATCTGTCGAGGAAACAGCAAAGTGGTCTGAGGCAAGGCGTGAGTTTATATAGGTTATAAAATACGTTATAAAATATGGGCCCTGAATTTATTTTTGCAACTTTCGTTTGTTGTTTGATGTTGTTAAATGTAGTTCAGTAAGTTGCCATTTGTTATTGTTTAATTCCCTTTGTTTTCCTGCAATAAAACGTAAAAATCTTCAAATCCTAAGTGTGAAGATAAAAAAAGAAAATAGGAAATTGCCAAAAAATAAAGCGGAATGTGTTTTGAGTTTCCCCTAAAACACAGCCCTGAGAAAAACAAATGACTTAGAATTGTCCTGTTTTTTCCTGTTTGAAATGAATGTTTCCCATTTTTATTTTTTTATTATTTATTTATACACCTGAATCCCAAATCAAACTTCAGTAAAAGATTCGGACTCTGCTTCCCCTCGTTTCTAAACAAGTACAGACCAAGGGTAGTCCCTCTGTTTCCTGCTCATTCTGAGTCTGAAGAAATAGAGAAAATATGGTCAGTAGAGGGCGCCACACTCTCATGTACATCACTAGAGATTTCACAGACTGTACTTTACTTGGCCACTTTTTTAGAAACAGGTCTCTTGTTGTAGTTGGTGTGTGATGTCTTTCCTCAAGTCCTGTTCTCACAGCAGGTGTTTGTTTGTGTGTGTTTGTGTGTGTGTGTGTGTGTGTGTGTGTGTTTTCTGCAGGAGTTTCGTCAGAAGGTGATGTTGGGAACGCCGTTTGTGGTGATCTGGTTGGTGGGATTCATTGCTGACCTGAACATCGACTCATGGCTCATTAAAGGGCTGATGTATGCGGGAGTGTGGCTCACTGTGCAGTTTCTCTCCAAGTCAGCACACACACACACACACACACACACAGAGTGTCTATAAGGACACACATGTTTAGTTCTATAAATGTAGACTTCACATGAATCTCTCTCTCTCTCTTTATATTTTTAGGTCGTTTTTTGACCACTCCATGCACAGTGCCCTGCCACTGGGTATTTACCTGGCCACCAAGTTCTGGATGTATATCACCTGGTTCTACTGGTTCTGGAATGATATCCTTTTCATTAAAGACCTAGGGGTGTGCTGCAGAGTGACACAGACTTCCCCCAGAAGGTAGCCTTAAAGATCTGTGGTCTGTGAACTCCAGCAGCAGGAGACGAGAGTCACTGTCGTAAATTCAGGAAGACACGATGAACACAGAACAGAACTAGACCCAGTTCCTGGCGTTAAACAGAGTGAGTTTAGAGCAGTTCGGCCATAAACTCTAGGAAGGACGTCTTGCATTTTATTAACGTGGAACACTGTTAATTCTGGACTTTATACTGAAATTTGAGGGACGTTTAATAAGTTCTCATTAACTGTATAAACAGCGAACTAATGCCTCTTTCACACAGGCACTCCAGAGAACGAAGCGGTCGTACACACATGCAGCGCCCAGCGGGAGATTTTCTGCGTGAGACACGCTCTGAAACACGTGGTGGGGGGCGGAGCCTGTGGAGCACGTGCAGGAAAACTCCTTTTCTCTCACGTGCTCTGACTCGGACTTCACGCGGAGTCTTTACCAGGGCGCGAGGAGGATAGTCAGTGAATGTTCACACACACACACACAGCTCCTCCGGGAAAACTCTGGAACATTTCTGGATTACTGTGTGGATTAATGTGTGAGAGGGCATTAGAGTGGTTTAGTTTTTGTAGTTGATTCAAACAAACCTAATGATGGAAATGAGCTCTTGCTGGAACTTTTATAAAACTTCCTGCAGAATTAGTAGATTATATCCAGCCCCCCCTCATACAGATGAGTTTATATGGTCATATTTAACTGAAGTGTGTGTGTATATATTTTTTTGGAATATATGAATTTTCTTGTCTTGTTTTGTGTTCTTGGTTCTAGATAAGCACTTGTAATGTTGTAACCCATTAAGATATCAGCCTCCTTAACTCCTCCCACATCTGCCCTTTATCACCATCCACCTGCCCTTCCTGCTCAACAGCGTGGCGCTCTTCTACAACTTTGGGAAATCCTGGAAGTCTGATCCTGGTATCATCAAAGCCTCTGAGGAGCAGAAGAAAAAGGTTAGACATTGCCTTCAATGAGAGGCCCCTTAAAAACCTGAACAGTGGGGGTTTACACCTGTGTGTTTCTCTCTGGGAGTGATGTCTTTATCCTCAGGCCCCTGTCCTCCTCCTCAACAACACACTCCAGAGAGAGAGAGAGCTCACGAGGTCTGACGTAGGAAGTGCTGAACTTCCAGCCCGGGCTCTGGGAGCTTCACATTTAGCTGGAGTTTATTCACGTTGGACTTCAGTCAAGCGTTTCTAATGTTGAACGGTTTTAATGTGTCCTCGGTGTCCTTTCCATTATCCAATAGTCACTGCGTAAATATTTCATAGAGGACGTGGACTAATGGTTAGAGGAGAGGGCTTAGGGCTGAAAGGTCATTGGTTCGACTCTCACGACCCACAGGAAAACTGGGGGCGGTGGGAGTGAAGTAACAGCACCGTCCTCCTCCTCAATTCACGGCTGAGGGGCCCTTGAGCAAGACATCAATCCAACTGCTACCCAGGTGACGGGGATGGCTGCCCCCCACTCTGGGTGTGTGTTCACAGCTCCTAGTGCCCTAGTGTGGAAACCAACGTTATAGGACTGTCTCAGACTGCATTAAAATATATTTTTATGTTTTAAATGGGCCCAATGCTCTCTGTGAAACCACCTCCATTCCTTCAGGACCCATCCTTCTCAGACTGTATCTTGGGTATTGGACCTCAGGTAGATATTAGGTATTATTTTCACTGGACACGCTTTAATATCTTTTATTCTCTCTCTCTCTCTGTCTGTCTCTCTCTCTCTCTCTCTCTCTCTCTATGTAGACAATAGTAGAGCTGGCAGAGACAGGAAGTTTGGACCTGAGTATATTCTGCAGCACCTGTTTAGTGAGTAGAGCTGTTTCTCATTTTTCTGTTCACACCGAGGCCTGGATCTGCTCCTGTGTCTGGAGTGTGTTTAGATGATAAGCAGATGCTGTGGTTGATGGCTAATGTGGACAGTTTGAATAAACACACTTTAATAAAACCTTATGACTGTCAGCTTCAACAATGTGTGTGTTGTTGGACTCTGTGCAGATACGGAAACCCATCAGGTCCAAACACTGTGCAGTGTGTAACCGGTGCATCGCCAAGTTCGATCACCACTGTCCGTGGGTAGGCAACTGTGTAGGTGAGTTATCACCATAAGCCCGCTTCCTAAACATTTATCTGCTTCATATACGCTTTAACCCCGCTTCCTAAACATTTATCCTCTTCATATACACCTTAACCCTGCTCCCTAAACATTTATCTTCTTCATATACACTTTAACCTCACTCCCTTAACATTTATCCTCTTCATATACACTTTAACCCCACTCCCTAAACATTTATCCTCTTCATATACACTTTAACCCAGCTCCCTAAACATTTATCCTCTTCATATACACTTTAACCCAGCTCCCTAAACATTTATCCCCTTCATATAAACTTTAACCCTGCTCCCTAAACATTTATCCTCTTCATATATACTTTAACCCCACTCCCTAAACATTTATCCTCTTCATATATACTTTAACCCCACTCCCTAAACATTTATCCCCTTCATATACACTTTAACCCTGCTCCCTAAACATTTATCCTCTTCATATACACTTTAACCTCGCTCCCTAAACATTTATCCTCTTCATATACACTTTAACCTCGCTCCCTAAACATTTATCCCCTTCATATACACTTTAACCCAGCTCCCTAAACATTTGTCCCCTTCATATACACTTTAACCCAGCTCCCTAAACATTTATCCCCTTCATATACACTTTAACCCCGCTCCCTAAACATTTATCCCCTTCATATACACTTTAACCCAGCTCCCTAAACATTTGTCCCCTTCATATACACTTTAACCCAGCTCCCTAAACATTTATCCCCTTCATATACACTTTAACCCCGCTCCCTAAACATTTATCCCCTTCATATACACTTTAACCCCGCTCCCTAAACATTTGTCCCCTTCATATACACTTTAACCCCGCTCCCTAAACATTTGTCCCCTTCATATACACTTTAACCCCGCTCCCTAAACATTTATCCCCTTCATATACACTTTAACCCCGCTCCCTAAACATTTATCCCCTTCATATACACTTTAACCCCGCTCCCTAAACATTTATCCTCTTTATATATATATTTTAACCCTTCTTTCTCTCTCTCTCTCTCTCTCTCACCCCTGTGCAGGTAGCGGTAATCACCGGTATTTTATGGGTTATTTATTCTTCCTGCTGTGTATGATCTGCTGGATGATATACGGCTGCATCAGCTGTGAGTTTCTCACACACACACACACACACACACACACACACAGTACTGTGCAAAAGTCTTAAGCAACTAAGTTTATAATTGTTTTAAATCTTAAAGTTAGTCCTGTTTAACTGGGTTTAGAGCAGGATTAGTCTCGTTTAACTGGGTTTAGAGCAACATGTGAAACAATATTTTATTGATTATTCTCAGACTGGCGTCTGCACTGCGTGAGTAGCTATAGCAGAGATGGATTGTGGGTATACATCACTCAGATCGCAACCTGCTCGCCCTGGATGTTCTGGATGTTTCTAAACAGTGTCTTCCACTTCCTGTGGGTGGCAGTGCTCATCATGTGCCAGCTCTACCAGGTCAGTCTCTCCATCTGTCTGTCTGTCTGTCTCTCTCTCTCTCTCTCTCTCTCTCTCTCAGTTTTATATGTTATAAGAGAACACAAATGAACCTGTTATCTCAGCAACTCATTTAAATAGGGAATGTTTCTGAGTACACTGTATTACATTCCTGGTTAAACCTGTGTGTGTGTGTGTGTGTCTGTAGATTGCCGGTCTGGGGATCACGACTAATGAGCGGATGAATGCAAGACGCTACAAACACTTTAAAGTCACAGCAACGTCCATCGAGAGTCCATTTAAGTGAGTTCAGACACTTTATAAACGGTGTTAATATTTACCTGATTTATTTATTTTACAAAAGTAGCGTCTCCTTGTGGAACTGGTTCATAGCTCACTCACATTAAGCAGGTGAAATATTTTCCAAAAGGGGGCGCCATTAGCAGACCAGTGGTTTTTGATGCTTCACAATGCGTGTTCACACCAAAAGTGACGGTGCAAGTGGAGGTCATTAATTCTTTGTTAGCCAGTGACACTTTTTCCTAAATTTAAACTCCCGTGTCTGTTAGCATTAGTGTCTAAAGCTAGCATTTAGTGCTAAGTTTTTATGTGTTTATGGTGTAAATTCCTGCTCACTGACTTTCAAGTGGAAACCTAAAGCTTTAGACCATTCACACATTTTACCTTTCACTGTTTACGAAATCCCATATGGAACTGGCTCATAATTCACTCGTTCACATACAGCAGGGTAAACATCCCCCACTAGAGGGCGTTAACAGGAGTTAAATAGTTGTTTTATGCTTTACATACACAGTTATACACATGGTTAGAGCTGGACAATAATTCAATATCATTATAATATCACAATATAAAATGTTTGAATAACAATGAAATGTTTTTTAACACATTTAACACAATATTTTATTACACATTATTCACTGACTGACGGTCATTAGAGGGCGCTGTTGTAAGTTCAGCACTCAGTTTTAAAGTTAGTTTAAAAATACTGACAAAGCCAAGGTTTTCCTCTGGCTTTTTATACTGTTTTTATCGATATCAGAGTGATATATTGACAGAATTTAAGAAATGTATCGTGATATAAATTGAGGTCATATTTTCCAGGTCTACAGTTTTACACAGAGGTTTCAGGAGGTTGATAAAAAAAATCAGAAGTAAATGACAGTTTAGCTCATTTGAGGGTGTGTTACTGCTGAATAAATGCTGAGATGTTTTTTTTCAATGGATTGTGTGTGTTTGTGTTTTTGTGTGTGTGTGTGTGTGTGTCTCAGTCATGGCTGTTTGAGGAATCTGATTGATTTTTTCGAGTGCCGATGCTGTGGTTTGCTGAGGCCAGTGGTGGTGGACTGGACAACGCAGTACTCCATAGAATACGACCAGACTTCAGGATCCGGATACCAGCTCGTCTAAACACTTATGGACACACAAACACGGGGCGGGTGACAGAGAGGGTGGTGTGTGTTTGTATGTGTGTGTGTGTGTGTGTGTGTTTCTGTTTGTCTTGCTGCCCTTGTGAGGCACAGATGTGATGATTGTGTGAAGGTGAGGGCTTCTTTGCAGATACTCACTTTGATTTCTTTCTGTTTTTAACACAGACAAACTCATTTATTATTTTTTTTTGAGGAAAGAGAAACTGATGAAGAGAACTCATGCCGTTTGGTTCGTGAGTTTGATATTTACGGATTAGGATTAGGATCAAGTTTAGGTGTTGTGTTGAAACAGTGATGGGCATATGCAAACATGTATGGAAACCGCTGTAATGTGTTTATGAAGCCCCAGTGTCTGTAACTGAGTAAAAAAACAAAGTGTCTGGGTCCGGTGCTAGGCTTTCTCTCTCTCTGCTCACGGCAGAGAAACGCCATCTGGAGGTTTTTAGACAACGGAGAGACTCCAAACGCTGAAAAGCACCAACCGAGATGAGGATGTTGCTCTGTTCCTGCTCCATAGGGGGGTAACACTGACTTATTTTTGCTGTTACAGTTACATTACTTAAGGTGGAACTGACTCTAAATTCAGGAGAGCGCTAACTGCATGAAAGTAAACACAGAGGGAAAGTGCTACAAAACTAAACAGCTCGAGTTACACATGAGTTTCTGTGGGAATTCAAACAGTGAATAAACACTTACAGACAATTTATAAGTTCATGTTCAAAATGATAACGTATTTTATATATTTACGAATTTTTCCCCCTCTATATTTCAGAAGATGTCAGTAAATAGAAACTGCAGTAAAGCGGAGGTCACCCGTGTTTCTACCACCAAGGACCGAGCGGCGGTCAAAATTGAAATCCCTGTTTGTGGAGCACTCCTGGTGTTTGTGTTCTGCTGAAAATAAATATAAGTTTGCTCAGAGTTGCGCAGCTCATGCTCAGTTTTATCCGGCACAGATTTATCCTGTGCGCTCATTTGTTATGAAATGTGAGCGTGTGATTCGGAAACCTCAGTCTGCATGTGTTTATTTTGTAACTGTAAGGAAACTCTGTGTGTACTCCACATTTAAATAACACCATTTAAACCCAGCCTCGCAATGATTTGCAGAGGGAGAAGACACCAGCGTCTTCGGGGCTCTGTCTTCGCTGTAGTCCAGAGAGACGGAGACGTGACGCAGATTTAATGATCACCTTCAGTGACACCGAGTGTTTCTCCGCCCTGAGTCTTGTGAAACGTAAAATAATAATGGTTATATGTCTAAGAATTGCAGCCTGCCTCTGCTTCCCCATGCAGTATCTGGGAGTTGTTACGGCCCGGTCCTAAACGACCACGGCCCGGTTCCAGCCCGCAGCCCCTGCTCTAAAGTTAGGATCAATAGGGTCATATTAACTGTGTTATCTGTGAAACATTTCATATTTAACTTTTGCTGATGACTGTACAGATGTCCTCACAAGTACAGGGCGAGTGTGTGTGTGTGTGTGTGTGTGTGTGTGTGTGTGTGTGTGTGTGTGTGTGTGTGTGTGTGTGTGTGTGTGTTTGTTTAGGGGCTTTACTGGACCACTGTCTTCATCCACAGAGAGACTGTAGGGCACGCTCTTCATTAGCATTAGCATGTTGCTATCTTAACCTGCCACCAAACAAATATTTACACAAACACATACACACACACACACACACACAAATACACTGCAGTGGTGGTGTTGTACTGTTATTGTATTTTCATTTGTAAATAGTTTTTTTTGTTTGTTTGTTTTTTTTAATCTCCTTTGAAAGTATTTCATTTTGGTCCTGTTTTAATTTGTCCTCTGAGGAAGTGTGTGTGTGTGTGTGTGTGTGTGTGTGTATTTTTCACTGAATTGAACAGTGTCTGTATGAAGTGAGTTTCAGTTTACATGTGATTATATTTATTTTAACGTTATTTAATATTTTCTAATATCTTTTAACGCTGCCTCGTTCCTTTATTTTATATTTGAAAAGTCCGTGTGTGTGTGTGTGAGAGTGAGTGTGTGAGAGAGTTTTTAGTGAGCCGATAAGAAGACGTTAGCACAGACGCAGCGTAGCACTCTCACTTTTCTAATTTCACTTGTCTTTGTCTTTAGTTGTGTTTGTGTTTGTCCGCTGTTTTCAGAGAGCTGCTGTTTGTTTTATTTGCCTTTACAGTTTCCTTAGTTTATGTTTTGGGTTAAGCTCCGCCTCTGTTCTGCCCCGCCCCCTCCTCGTGAAGCTGGACGAACTGAACTGATGTAAAGAATGTGTATCTGTACATAAACCTCCGTTTCTGTGAGTGTTATTTTTATTATTTGTTTTTGTTTTTCTTTGGTCAGTGTTGGTCAAAGCTGCTCCTGAGTGTTTTTTTTTTTTTTCTAATTCAGATTTTTTGTTTGTTACCAAAAAGAGACGCGTGTAACCGCAGTGTATCCGACTGTAGCCGTTCGTGGTGTGTGCCACAGCTGTTTATAAGCATTTTAACCTGCTTTAGAAATGCATGAGCGAAGCTTGGGGCTGTTGCTGTAGTAACCATGCCCTCACCCCGCCCCTTCCCTTTCAGCCCCACCCCTTGCCCCACACTCCCCGGGGCGACTGTAAATAGTGAATGTTCAGTATTTGCGAGTACGTTGTTTATTTTTTATTATTTTTTTAATTTCTTTTTGTTGTTTTTTTTTACCATTTCAAACCCAGTTTGTGTATCTTTCGTGTTCGTCTGATCCACGGAGCCTCATTCCGTCCGCTCGGTGGCAACGTGATTATATTTGAATGTTTCATTAATATTAATAACGGGAGAGACTTTTTGGGTCATTTTGCTGGATCTGTTCTTTCACTGGATCTTTATAAAATGTGGAAACTCTTCATAGAAAATGTTAGTGCTTCCCAGGGGTTCCCAAACTAGGGGGCGCTAGATTCGCTGATGAAATATAACTTTTATTTATATATTTTTTTACCAGTTACTGTACTCTGTTCCTATAAAGATGTCTCCCTTTTGTTTTTATTTATCATGTGTTATGCGCATATGAAACTGACATAAAATAAAACATTAAATCAGTGGCGAGAAAATAAAAAAAAATTAATGAAATAATTATTGTTTTTAACTCATAGTAACTTTGGTCCACCTTAAATTTCACAGCCTATACGTTCTGGCACCATTTAAGGTGGAATGGCATTTTTTTCGCCTGGTTGTAGGTTCAGCGTAAACCGAACGTAGTTGTGTCACTCAGCTTTTACAAAGAGAATTTATTAATGCATCAAATAAAACGTTTCCTGCAGTGAGTTTATCACAGACGTCCGCTGGGATTGTCTTATTCTTAAACTAAAACAGATCAGAGCGCAGTAACATTAACCTTGAATAAATCAATGAGCAGCAAACTGACAAAAGCAATAGCCGCCTTCGAATCCAGTTTCCTTTGGAACAAGACGGATCTACAAACGATTTTACTTTTTCTCTTAAAGATAGTCATTAAATTCCTTACTTGGACAGACTGCTTTTTGCACAACATTTTTAACGGAAACTGATTTTCTTTTCTCTCTTTAAGAATAATGAGTTAAAACAGACAAATGATAAAACTATGAAAGTCACACTGTGACGTCCTTCTGAAGTCATTTGTTTGGGAACCCCTGGTTTAGAGATGATCGGGGTTTGGGGGATTAATTATAATCTGTGACGCAGATAAACGGAACTGAGTGGAGGAAAGAGGAGGATGAAAGAAGGATGAAGTCCATGTTTAATGATCTGTTTCCTTCGTGTCCCGGGCCTTTTCTCCGTCGTGTGATAAAGCAGTGCCTCAGTCAGGATTCACCCGAACAGCGCTTCAGAAACATCCTGGGCATGGTTTCATTACTGCTTTAATAAAAAACACAACAAACTCCAGCTTCAACTGCAGTCTGTTTCATTTACAGCTTCACGTGTGTGTGTGTGTGTGTGTGTGCGTGTGAGATATTAGTTTTCTTTCCAAAAAAAAAAACCAAACTGATAGATTTCACAGAAAAATGCATTAATGAATATTTAAATAACTTCCAGTTAACACCATCCACAAACCATTTGTGTGTGTGTGTGAGAGAGAGTTGGACAGTTAATGAGAGAATATGCAGTGTTTGTCTGAGTATGTGTCCAATGCTTGTCTCCAGAAGAGAAAATCCTTAAAATAATGGACTCAGATATCATCTGTAACCCTTATCCTGTTCAGGGCGGCGGTGGGTCCGGAGTCTATCCGGAATCACTGGGCGCAAGGGAGGAACACACCCTGGAGGGGGCGCCAGTCCTTCTCACACGCCTATGGACACTTTTGAGTCACCAATCCACCTTCGAACGTGTGTTTTTGGACGCAGACACAGGGAGAACACACCACACTCCTCACAGACAGTCACCCGGAAGAAACCCACGCAGACACAGGGAGAACACACCACACTCCTCACAGACAGTCACCCGGAAGAAACCCACGCAGACACAGGGAGAACACACCACACTCCTCACAGACAGTCACCCGGAAAAAACCCACGCAGACACAGGGAGAACACACCACACTCCTCACAGACAGTCACCCGGAAGAAACCCACGCAGACACAGGGTGAACACACCACACTCCTCACAGACAGTCACCCGGAAGAAACCCACGCAGACACAGGGAGAACACACCACACTCCTCACAGACAGTCACCCGGAGGAAACCCACGCAGACAGAGAGAACACACCACACTTAAGGTCAAAATAATGGTTTAAACAGGAAAATTTCAGACAGCTGTGTTTATTAAATTTATTCCTTACATTAATGAATATTTAAATAATTTCCAGTTAACTCCGCCCCAAACATAAAAACCATCAACAGCTGTAATAAACTATGGAGCTGGAGTGTGTGTGTGTGAGAGAAAATATATTGTGTGTGTCACTGAGCGTGGAGCAGGGTTCCAGCTCCCTGTCCGTATCCGAATCCTTTGGGTCCAAAGTTTTTAGCGTAGCACGCTGTAGGAGGAAAACAGTGAAATAAAAACATTTAAAATTCAACCAATTTAACAACAACAGCCGTAAATATAATTCAACACCACCTTCGTCCAAAAAAGTTTTTACGAATTGAGTAAACGCTGATATTAACGTAAACACGTCCGTGCTCCCTGAGAGGGAACTATGAACAGCCTCGACACAACGTCTTTCCAATGTCTTCCC
Organism: Hoplias malabaricus; assembly: GCF_029633855.1. Classification (NCBI taxonomy): domain Eukaryota; kingdom Metazoa; phylum Chordata; class Actinopteri; order Characiformes; family Erythrinidae; genus Hoplias; species Hoplias malabaricus. The sequence continues at coordinate 71,506,359 of NC_089803.1, read as the reverse complement.
AATATCTCTGGGATGAGTTGGATTGTAAGTTTTGGTACAGAACTGTTCAGCCAACATTGCTGTGAGGATTTGATGGTACAAAGCCTTCGTGAGGTCAGGGACTGTTGTTGGATCACCGAGTCCAACTCGTTGCTCTGGAGCGTCCCATTCCATTTTTTTTTTTTAACCGAGATTTCACACACACACACACACTGGCCTTTATTGATCAGAGCAATCAGACATTATTGATCGGTGCTGTGTAAAAGAGCACAGATCTGTTTATTATGTGTCACCTTTTCTGAATATGAAACACTCAGATCTGATCTGAGCACAGTTGATGAATCAGCTTCAGAGTTCAAACATGCTCTGCCTATCAACTCCTCATTTACATATCAATTAAAGAAGCCCACCCTAATTCATGCAGATGTTTCAGTCATGAGCCAATGAACAGAGGGAGTTCAGTCAGAGGCTGGGGAGTGGATGATACTGAGCTGTTACTGATTATTAACTGTGGAACAGGATGTTAAACGTGTGCTGTGTGTGTTATGAATTCTGACCTTTGCAGTAGATTTCGCCATCATTCTCTGTCTGAGTGGTTGACTCCAGACTTTTCCCACATTTCGCACAACGGTAGCAGATCTTATGCCAAGGCTGCAGACAATAAACAAAAAATAAATTAACTCATTTACTGATATATATTTCATAGTTTATACTTTCATTTATTGTCTGTAACCGTTATCCAGTTCAGGGCAGCAGTGGGTCCGGAGCCTACTCGGAATCACTGGGCGCAAGGGAGGAACACACCCTGGAGGGGGCACCAGTCCTTCACAGGGCGACACACACACCTACGGACACTTTTGAGACTCCAATCCACCTACCAACGTGTGTTTTTGGAGCATGGGAGGACACCGGAGCACCCGGAGGAAACCCACACAGACACAGGGAGAACACACCACACTCCTCAGAGACAGTCACCCGGAGGAAACCCACACAGACACAGAGAGAACACACCACACTCCTCACAGACAGTCACCCGGAGGAAACCCACGTAGACACAAGGAGAACACACCACACTCCTCACAGACAGTCACCCGGAGGAAACCCACGTAGACACAAGGAGAACACACCTCACAGACAGTCACCCAGAGGAAACCCACGCAGACACAGAGAGAACACACCACACTCCTCACAGACAGTCACCCGGAGGAAACCCACGCAGACACAGGGAGAACACACCACACTCCTCACAGACAGTCACCCGGAGGAAACCCACGCAGACACAGAGAGAACACACCACACTCCTCACAGACAGTCACCCAGAGGAAACCCACACAGACACAGAGAGAACACACCACACTCCTCACAGACAGTCACCCGGAGGAAACCCACGCAGACACAGAGAGAACACACCACACTCCTCACAGACAGTCACCCGGAGGAAACCCACGCAGACACAGAGAGAACACACCACACTCCTCACAGACAGTCACCCTGAGGAAACCCACACAGACACAGAGAGAACACACCACACTCCTCACAGACAGTCACCCGGAGGAAACCCACGCAGACACAGGGAGAACACACCACACTCCTCACAGACAGTCACCCGGAGGAAACCCACACAGACACAGAGAGAACACACCACGCCCCTCACAGACAGTCACCCGGAGGAAACCCACGCAGACACAGAGAGAACACACCACACTCCTCACAGACAGTCACCCGGAGGAAACCCACGCAGACACAGGGAGAACACACCACACTCCTCACAGACAGTCACCCGGAGGAAACCCACGCAGACACAGAGAGAACACACCACACTCCTCACAGACAGTCACCCGGAGCGGGACTCGAACCCACAACCTCCAGGACCCTGGAGCTGTGACTGAGACACAACCTGCTGCTCCATCGTGTTGCTCTTTTTAATATAATTATTCATAAATAAAACAACAAATTTAACACAATGGCAAGAAAAAGGAAATGACCGCTTGACTTTAACACACAACAATAATCATGGCAGTATTTCCAGATGTGGACCAATTGTGATTCGCTTGATTTAAAAGTCCCAGGAACGGCGGTGGTCTTTGAGGATGTTAAATACTTAACTGTGTGGAAGAAGAATTCTAATCCCTTTTTTTTTTTTTTTTTTACCAGAGATAGTGTTTCTCTTGAAATATGACCTGTACTGCCCCCCATGGCTTCCAGTGGTACTGCTCCGTTCTGTCCATATCCATAAGTTCTCAGAGAAGGTTAAAAATTGAAATGAATGCAGAGTATGGACAGAAATATATTTGTGCATATCTGTATTTAACAATGAACATAAACTTTTACAGACAATACTGCATTCAGATGTTACGCTGTAATAGCAGTGTTCCCATTAATTTGCACATTTACGGATTGTGACCACCGCTATTCACAGGAAGGTGAACTGAAGTGGACGGTGGTCAGATTTTGAGAAGGTCACCATCAGAAAGATGCTGTCCAGTACTCGCCTCGTCTGAGGGCACGGACACCGGGTCCTGGGGTTCTAAGGGTTAAAACGTTAGTGTTGTTGTTTACGGTGTTGGTGTTTTTCTGCACCTTTCCCGCTCCGACGATTTTCTCCGCGGCGTAAACACTCTCCCCACAGCGAGCGCATTTCTCACAGCCAACAAACTTCTGAGCAAACTTCGACTGGTTTGGAGCGGTTTGGGGGCGGTGGGTCTTTGTCCTGTGGGAAATTACAGTAACACACAATATCAGTCACACAAACACAACAACACACACACACAGTTACAGTCACACAAACACAGTCACACACACAGTTACAGTCACAATCACACACACACACACAGCTACAGTCTCACACACAGTCACAATCACACACACACACAGTTACAGTCTCACACAGTCACAATCACAATCACAGTTACAGTCACACAAACACACACAACTACAGTCACACAAACACTAACAATTACACACAGTTAGTCACACAAACACTAACAATTACACACACAACTACAGTCACACAAACACTAACAATTACACACACAACTACAGTCACACAAACACTAACAATTACACACAGTTAGTCACACAAATACAATAACAATTACACACACAGTTAGTCACAAACAAAATCATAAACACAATCACAGTTACAGTCACACACACAATTAGAGTCACAGACACACAGTTACAGTCACACAAACACAATCACACAGTTACAGTCACACAATCACAGTCACACACAACTACAGCCACACAAACACAATAACAATTACACACACAGGTAGTCACACAAACAATAACACAGTTACACAAACACAATAACACACAACTACAGTCACACGAACACAATCAGTCACACAAACAAAATCACACACACAACTACAGTCGCACAAACCCAACACACACACACACAACTACAGTCACACAAACACAATAACACAACTACAGTCACATGAACACAAATCTCACACACAACTACAGTCAAAAAAACAAAATCACACACAAACAATAACAGTTACAGTCACACAAACAATCACAGTCACACACACAGTTGCAGTCACACAAACACACAGTTACACAATCACACACACAGTTAGTCACACAATCACAAACACAATCACACACAGTTACAATCACACACACAGTTACAGTCACACAAACACACACAGGTAGTCACACAATCACACACACAATTAGTCACACAAGCACAAACACAATCACACACAGTTACAGTCACACAAACAAAATCACACACACAAACATAAACACACACAAACACAATCACACACAGTTACAGTCACACAAACAATCACACACACAGTTACAGTCACACCATCACAATCACACAGTCACCCAATCACACACACACACACACACAAAGTTACAGTCAAACAAACACAATCACAGTTACACAGTTACAGTCACACAAACACAATCACAGTCACACAGTTACAGTCGCACAAACAATCACAGTCACACACACAGTTACAGTCACACAAACACACACAATTAGTCACACAAGCACAAACACAATCACACACACAGTTACAGTCACACAATCACACACACACAGTTAGTCACACAAACACAATCACACACACACACAAAGTTACAGTCAAACAAACACAATCACAGTCACACAATCACAAACACAATCACACACACAGTTACAGTCGCACAATCACACACACACAGTTACAGTCACACAAACAATCACACACACACAAAGTTACAGTCAAACAAACACAATCACAGTTACAGTCACACAATCACAAAGTCACACAATCACAAACACAATCACACACACAGTTACAGTCACACACACACAGTCACACAAACACAATCACACACACACAAAGTTACAGTCAAACAAACACAATCACACACACAGTTACAGTCACACACACACAGTCACACAAACACAATCACACACACACACAAAGTTACAGTCACACAAACACAATCACACACACAGTTACAGTCACACACACACAGTCACACAAACACAATCACACACACAAAGTTACAGTCAAACAAACACAATCACAGTTACAGTCACACAAACACAATCACACACACAGTTACAGTCACACAAACACAATCACACACACAATTAGTTACACAAGCACAAACACAATCACACACACAGTTACAGTCACACAATCACACACACACAGTTTCACACACAAACAAAAACACAGTCATACGGTCACAATCACACACAGTTACAGTCACACAGTTACAGTCACACAAACACACACACAGTTACAGTCACACAAACACAATCACACACACACACACAACTACAGTCACACAAACACAATCACAGTTACACAGTTACAGTCACACAAACACAATCACACACACAGTTACAGTCACACAAACAAAATCACACACACAAACACAATCACAGTCATACGGTTACAATCACACACACAGAGTTACAGTCACACAGTCACACAAACAATCACACAAACACAAGTGTTTACGTGTGTGTTTACAAATGTTTATTTATATGTTTGCCTGTGTCTACTCGTGTTTACTGGTGTTTTTCCATGTTTTCTCGTGTCTACTCGTGTTTACTGGTGTTTTTCCATGTTTTCTCGTGTCTACTCGTGTTTACTGGTGTTTTTCCATGTTTTCTCGTGTGTTTACTCATGTTTAATGGTGTAAAAGTTATTTGTTTCCACTGGTATTTGCGAGTGAAGAGCGTGACTGTTTGAGAGGGAGCAGGGGTCACTGTCGTCCAGAGTCTGCTTCTGGCCCTGGTCTGAACTGAAAGAACGTCTTTGTTTTGGGGGTCAGCTGATCTGTTCAGCAGCCTCTGATTACGTAAGACATACACACACAATACATTCCTATAACACACTCATGTAACACACAGACAAAGCACACACACAAAATACAATCCTATAAACACACACCTAGGAAAATCCCACCACCAAATCAGACCTGCTCTGTGGGGGTCCTGCCCACTGACGAACAGGGGGAAAGGGGGTTAATAAAGTATGCAGAGCATCAGATGGCCTACAGTCTGTAATTGTAGAGCTACACAGTGCTCCTGTTGAACTGATTAAATGGGCAATGGGTGTCCCGTGTGTGTGTGTGTGTGTGTGTGTGTGTAAGGACAAGAAAGTGGTAAGATTCGGTCACAGCTCCAACAGTTTCAAATCCATCAGAAAGCAACACAGGTCAGACACGGGCAGACAGACTGACAGAGACAGACAGACACAGACATAGGTCAGACAGACACACAGACAGACACGGGCAGACAGACTGAAAGAGAAAGACACACAGACAGACAGACTCACTCCTGTTTAATTCCGAGTCTCTCTCCCCGGTCGGTGTTGAGCGTTCCCGCTCCCTGTCCATATCCGTATCCTTTCGGACCATACTTCTTCCCATAACAGGATTTACAGTAGAGCTCAGAGCCATGGATCGCCACCGTAGTGCTGTCCAGACACTTCCGGCACACCACTGCACCAAAATCAATCATCATCATCATCATCCATAATTACATTATCTTCATAATCAACACCGTCATCATATCATTGACATAAAAGTTATCATCAATAACATCAAAATTATTATCAACAAATTCACAATCTACAACACCATTATCATCAACAACAGCAGCAGCAGCACAGTAAATGTCCAATGCTTCTCTACAATCTTCTGTAAAACAACAACAACGTAAGAACTGTGGTGTACTTACAGAGCTCTAACCCTCTAACTGTGGACACTTCATTACAGTGTGAGTTGTTACCCTTTTAACTGACGGTCCCTGAGCTGGTGAGTGGTGGAGTTTATGATCAGAGCAGAATCATTCACTCACTGAACAGGACATTTGTCCCAGAGTCACAACCGAAAGCAAATGACGGTGAAACGCCTGGCGTCAGTCGGCATCAGTCTGCATCAGTCTGCATCAGCAGCCGAACAAGGGTCGGTCGATGGACAGCTACGGTGGGAGAATATAAGGACAGTCTCCCGGGTGACTGGTAGGTCATTTCTAATTGGTTGCCAATGTATCCCAGGTTGTTGCTATATAGTTGCTAGTTGATTTTTAGGTTGTTGCTATGTGGTTGATAATTCATTGCTATGGTATTTCAGGTGGTTGCTATGTGGCTGTTGGTTGATTGTTAGGTGGTTGCTAAGAGGTTGCTATGTGGTTCTTAGATTGCTGTATGGTGGTTATTAGGTGGTCACTTTGAGGCCTAAATGAGAAAGTAATCCTGAATTTAAGGGTGTGTTTTCTGAACTATGAAATCAGAATATTAATAAAACACAGACTTAACTCTCCCCCTTGTCCCAGTTCTTGCCCTAAGGCCTTCCTGGAAGTGTGCGCTTTGACGACGTTTGATGACATGATGGTGTTTAAGGGGTTGGAGCATTAAGAGCAGGACACTCCTGGGTCTAAAGATAAAGATTCTAGTAACAAATAAAGGGTTAATGTTTCTCCGTTTTCCTAAGCGTCTTGTTATTGGTTTCTGTGAGGAATGTCACAGGCCCGCAGTGGACCATGGGTAATTCCTTTCACAAAAGTGTCATCTGCTGTGGACTTACGGGAGGGGCGCATAAAGTGTGCACAGGGGGCGCTAGTGAGGACACTTGTTGAGGGAAATAAAAGAATTAGACACTAAGCCTTGCACACTTTGTAGGGAACATGAGGGTTCAACTGCGAGTATTGGAACAAGGGTCTGTAATGCACCACTGACCACAGCTCGGCAACTACACACTCGAATGTGTGTGTGTGTGTGTCTTACTGCACAGGAAGCAGGTTTTGTGGAAGTATTTTCCATCACACTGCATTTCCTCAGCATGGAACACCATTCCTCCACACGATACACACCGGTTCCCTCCGCCCCACTGAGGCATGATGGACTCTGTAGAGGAGGAGGAAGAGGAAGAGTTGTAGTAGGAGGAGGTGGAGGATGAAGAGGAAGAGGGAATGGAAAAGAAGGTGGAGAAGGTGAAGGAAGTGGAGGAGTAGGAGGAGGAAGAGATAGTGAAGGAGGAGGAGGTGAAAGAGAAGGCGGAGAAAGTGAAGGTGGAGAAGTAGGAGGTGGTGGAGGAAGAGGAAGTGCAGTAGGAAGAGGAAGAGAATGTTTAAAGTCAGTTTACATTGAGGAGGAAATAATAAAATAAATGCACGTCACAGCGGTCAGAAACACAACACAAAATAGACCTTGGACCTTTGGTCCCCAGCTGTACTCTTCAATTACTAAACATTTCAATATAATTTAAATATTATTATATATGTAAATTAGGAAAGGACTCTCGGCCGAACGGGGAACAGAAGAAGGGCCTGAGGTCACTGCTGTGGAGCTGAAACTGAACAGTGAAACAGAGATGGATCAGTGATAGTTTAATCTCCCTCTTCATTTCCCTCTTTCAACACTGTCTTCATCCCTCATTTGTCCCTCACTAACAATGAGCTCTTACATTCACTGCTCTGTGTGTCCAAATGTTTATAGACACCCGTCTACACTGTGTTCAGCTGCTCCCAGTGCGAACACGACGTGCACCATCTCTATAAACAAGGTCAAACGAAATGGGACAGCGGAACTGTGTTCTCTGGAGTGATGGGGTTCCTCTGGTGTGTGGAACAGTGGAACTGTGTTCTCTGGAGTGATGGGGTTCCTCTGGTGTGTGGAACAGTGGAACTGTGTTCTCTGGGGTGATGGGGTTCCTCTGGTGTGTGGAACAGTGGAACTGTGTTCTCTGGAGCGATGGGGTTCCTCTGGTGTGTGGAACAGTGGAACTGTGTTCTCTGGAGCGATGGGGTTCCTCTGGTGTGTGGAACAGTGGAACTGTGTTCTCTGGAGTGATGGGGTTCCTCTGGTGTGTGGAACAGTGGAACTGTGTTCTCTGGAGTGATGGGGTTCCTCTGGTGTGTGGAACAGTGGAACTGTGTTCTCTGGAGCGATGGAGTTCCTCTGGTGTGTGGAACAGTGGAACTGTGCTCTCTGGGGTGATGGGGTTCCTCTGGTGTGTGGAACAGTGGAACTGTGTTCTCTGGAGCGATGGAGTTCCTCTGGTGTGTGGAACAGTGGAACTGTGTTCTCTGGAGTGATGGAGTTCCTCTGGTGTGTGGAACAGTGGAACTGTGTTCTCTGGAGTGATGGAGTTCCTCTGGTGTGTGGAACAGTGGAACTGTGTTCTCTGGAGTGATGGAGTTCCCCTGGTGTGTGGAACAGTGGAACTGTGTTCTCTGGAGTGATGGAGTTCCTCTGGTGTGTGGAACAGTGGAACTGTGTTCTCTGGAGTGATGGAGTTCCTCTGGTGTGTGGAACAGTGGAACTGTGTTCTCTGGAGTGATGGAGTTCCTCTGGTGTGTGGAACAGTAGAACTGTGTTCTCTGGAGTGATGGAGTTCCTCTGGTGTGTGGAACAGTGGAACTGTGTTCTCTGGAGCGATGGGGTTCCTCTGGTGTGTGGAACAGTGGAACTGTGTTCTCTGGAGTGATGGGGTTCCTCTGGTGTGTGGAACAGTGGAACAGTGTTCTCTGGAGTGATGGAGTTCCTCTGGTGTGTGGAACAGTAGAACTGTGTTCTCTGGAGCGATGGGGTTCCTCTGGTGTGTGGA